>NC_089280.1:35423007-35495507 GCF_963678975.1 Dysidea avara
AATTAGGGCTGTAGCTGTAGTCAGTTTTCTGTTACGCTTGACTGAAGGCATCAGGCAGGCAGGCATTAGAAAATTCTGTTCAATAATGTTTTTTACAAAATTCTGTTGAATAATGTTTTTACAAAATTCTGTAGCAACTTGACAGAAACATTTTGGTTCGATCTGAAGACACTTTTGGACTTGATTTTACCCAACCAATGCTGTCACGTTGTTGTGAGGAAAAATCGAGGCAAATTTTTGGATTATATTATATCACGGGCCACACCTACACCTTTGCTGTCCCTACTACACAGTACTATTGTACTGTATGATACGTACACACACACTACACAATCCAGACCTTATGAAGTTTAGTACAGGAATTTCTTATACCTACACCAAACGCATCATAACACACACTAATAATTTATACACTAACTCTTCAGTTGTGTCTCTTCTCAACAAGCAGTAGTCAACTAGTGATCGCTTCTGGAATAATCATCTGTGAGTAACAACCAGTATTGTGAAGTTATGTGTGTAGTATAGCATGTACAATGGAATACATACAATGTAGGTTTGGACTAATAGCTGGTGTTAGTTGGCAAATGCAGTGCAATACTTGATTTCTGGCATGAAGAAAACAATTTTCCTTACCCATTGTGATAAAGAAAAAGGAACAATTAAGTAAGAACCTTTAGACTACAACAAGTTTGATACAGAAATTTGATAGGCTGAAAACATGGTCTCTAAATCCCATAGTACCACGCTCATGTCCTTCAGAGACCACAACATGAAACACAGCAATTATGTACCTATAACTTTGGCAACACATGGACATTTAAAAGGATAGTAACAGCCATACCAAATTAGCGAGAGGTGTAGCGGGCTTGTTTCTACTTCTTGACGATGCATTAATTCAGATTTACTAACAGCTGTTAAGGTACAATAATGGGTTGTAGGTTAGATGTCAAGAACCAGGATTTATCTCAGGACCTAAAGCCCAGGGCCTATGAGTTTTCCAAATCCCGTAAAAACCCTGCATGGTTCTTGACATCTAACTTTAGAAATGGATTATAGGAAGTACGACACACTCACATGAGCTGATAGGATGTCAATTAAAAAGCTACTTTAGGAGGATACTAATATAAACTAGGTGCCAATTGCATAATTATAGCACAGTGAACCCCACCAGTATGATATTAGTATACATGTCAATTGAAGACGTCATCATGTGAGCTTACCACATGAAATGAAGGCAAATGATGACAATGGAATGAATTCTTCTTAATAGCACTTAATGTGTATCGTACCTCCTCTACAAATGGATAGCAAACAGAAACAATTAAAGTGGTCCATAGAATTTTTAGTTAGTTATGCCACTCAGTACAGATGTACTAAGAATATCACGTGTAGTATGGTAACAATACCAGCAGAAATGAATACATAGTTTCCTAGAATAAAATAGTTACTACACAACTATAAATTTTGATTGAAGGAAAAGTTGACAAAATTTCCACGGCACTTCATCAGTTTTGATGAATTAAAAAATCTAAACACATACTTTTAAAGGTGCTTATGCATGTTTGACGAACTGAATTTAACTAATTCATCAACTTTTTCTTTTGTTAAAATTCCTGTTGTACAACACTGTATGTAGTTTCCAAGTAGAATAATCACAGTGTTTTCAACACTATATTATAGAGACCAAATATTACAGTACTCCTGTAATGTAACATTTAATCTGTATTGCACTCCGTACTACCTGGTAATGGAGTCAGGATAACATGAGTGTTTCAGTATATTATACTATTACTGATGTGATCTGTTTGATGACATTCTGGAACTTTACAATTGTTCATACAGTCTATTTTAAAGGCCATCTGATACAAAAGATCCATAAAATGTCAACTTTACTATTCTCCAAGTGAGTGGTTTGCAGTAATCCACCTGGTTATTGAATTATCTAAAAACATTGTTAGACAAGGCCAGTAATATTTCATCACTCGGTATTATATCTCTATAGCCATTCTTATACTGTTCAGTTTATCACATTTTATATCATTTGTGTATTCTACATTCACCCAGTGCAAAAACAGATGTTTTATAGTAAATTCACTAAATAATATGTTCACTTAGTTTAGTCCTTCTTAAATTCTCATCAGACCAGCTACCTATCAGTGTTAGACAGAGATGAAAAGTAAGGGCATGCCAAAGTATTGTGTACCAAATTCATATGTATACAATTGAAACAGTTTTGTTATTTATAAAATATTTGCGACTTTATGTTCAGTGGTGGCTATATGGAAACGTTGGTTAGATAATGGGATTCTTTGATCTTTGGATGGTAAACAGGTCTTTAAATCCTACAGCCAGCAGATCTTTAAAATGGTGCTAGCAGAATGACCTAGCTCAAGCATTGTAAATTGGCTCAAAAAATTAAATTCCATAGAAACTTAATAGTTGAAGGTATTTTGGGTAGCTCTGAAGGAATTTTGGGTACTATAATTAGTGCACTTTTGTATATTGGAGACATGCACATTTGGGTAATGTGTATGTTTGCTATTTTCACCATTGTACTGTATGATTCTTACATTATATCTCTGTAGTGTGTAATCCAATATTTTGACACCATAAAGGAGCTTTTTATCATGAGTGGTAGCTATTGTTTAGGAAGGGTTTCGTACAGATGTGATAGTAATCTACGTAACCATTACTAACTGCTTTAGTTTACTGTTAATTGTGTAATTCTTATTTAGTGCCTCAATCTATGGCATGTAAAAATATCAAATATAGCATCTTACAGCAATGTGCAATAGCAGCAGAACAAATTATTTGATGACAGCTGCATTTTCATTGTCTTTACAGATAATTGTTGGCATAAAATGTTACTCACATCTTTAAGTTGACCAGTAAAAACATTTCTAAATTCTTGTGAATAATAATGAATCTGTTTCATCTTAATGTAGTACCGTGGTTTTCCAGTTCGTTGTCATAAACGGAAATAATATCTACGTATGTGCAATAAAAAATTCAAATCTTTTTGTGAATATTTAGTGGATAAAAGTACCAGTAAACCAACACAATCAGTTGATTAAAGATAGTGAACCATTCACCTCTTGATTATAAGCATCTGCTACGATGTTTAGAACATATTTACATCACGTGCAATGTTGCTGATGATCATGTGCGGAGTTTATTTTTTACAACGAACTGGAAAATTACGGTAGCTCCCTATATGTTAAGCAGCTAGAGGCTTGTCAGAACAGTTACCTCACATAGCTAAGTATGGTGGGTAGGCTATAATATTAGTGGTCAATATAATGTGTATGAAGATGATACAAAACATCCGTGGTCACCTCTTTGTGTTGTGCTGTTGTTGATCAAGTTGTGTACACAATAGCCTGTGATTACTATAGTAGTTTTTAGCCAAGTTTAATGCTTTGAAGTAAGTTACGTACTCTTTACATCATACTGTTAGGTTATACAAGTCAAACTATAACGCTACCAGAGAATTATGCAATGAAATGTCTATGTCTTTGTAATTTGCTCTGTACCATGAATCTCATTTTATCTGGTGTCATGGATCAAGAAATGCCTTTAAGCATCAGGGATTTCTTAGGGGATTCCCACAGGAAATACCCTTGCTACAACATAAACAATGACCACACACTAACACAATGCATACCTCCTACACACTATAGTTACTATAGCTGTTGATCTATGCCAGAGGGGAAAGTTCTGACTCATAATATATCAGACAATAAGCTTAGTGTACCTGACAAAATGACAAATACATTATGAATTCTCAATTTGGTTGGCGATCAATAAAATCATTTTAAATTTTCACCAGTTATATACGCGTACAGGTACACTGCCAATATTGGTCAGGCCTTCCAGTCAAAGGTGGCCAGCCACCTCTTCAATCAGAAATAGACCACCAATGATGTAATGTGATCCAAGTATGGCCAGCTATTGCCCTATAACATAATACTACAGTCTACATCAAGATCATTTTCTGGTGGCATCATATTCTCAACAAATAGGTGTGAGTGGTAACATTAGGCAGTCAATCACAATGTATCATATACCATCTATTTTGAAATAAATACTATTTCACTAAAAAGAGTAAAAACACATTTTCACTGATGACATTATAATATATGTAGATAATTATACTTGAGAGGCTTGGACACTACACTACAATCATGCAGTCATAGCCCTTGAACAATAGGCACTAAATTGTACTTGTTTAACAATTGTACTTGTTTAACAACCGTACCCTCTAGTAGATTACTGTCTCCAGTTGTTCTAGCCTTTTAGCTTTATAGTGCAGACATTACAGAGACATATATAAAAGGTAATGAGTAGTGTCTATAGGCAGTCACTACATCAACAGCAGTGTAGGATGTTTTGGGTTGTCCACCGTACTCATTGTGCCATCCCTTAATTATCAACACATCACAATTGGATATCGTATAAGCAGGATATTTAGGGGGGGAGGGGGGATTTTTCGTATGTGGATCATTTCAAGGAGGGTTTCTTATGTGTTTATACATAATAATATGCAGACAATGCTATTTTGATTTGTCTCAAGGGGGAATATTTTATGGATAGCTGCCAATCTGCCAAAATCTCAAAAAACCCTTTCTCAAAAATTCTGATATAGTCACATTCATATTCACATAGTCACTGATGGATGTTGTTTTTCAACTTTTATCTATTTCTATTATCACAGTCACACAATTAACTTTGCTAGAAACACACTGACTCCAGCAAGTTACAGTTGTTCTACAATGAGGAAATATGGAGTAAGATACCTACAGACTATTGTACACAACTTAATAAACAGTAGCACAGCACAAAGAGGTGACCATGGATGTTTTGTGTCATCGTCATGCACATTAATTACATTTAACCACCAATATTATCAGCCTACCAACCACACTTAGCTACCTATGTGAGGTAATTACCAACAATGGCGTAGCTAAGGTGGGTACTGGTAGGGCACAGGCCCAACCAATCAGTTCCAGTACCCTACCAACTCAGGTACTCACTGTACGTAGCTAGCTATAGCTAAATTGTGCAATACGAGGTGCAATATGAAGCCTCCTTCAGCTACGTAACTGATAATAATTATGATGCAAACAAAATGTTCATACAGCTAGTGTCCTACTAGAGATGACAAATTTTAGCTGCAAAATGCCACCAAATTGAATCTCAGCATGTAATTTTCCAAAATTTTCCTTGGAGGGACATGCCCCCAGACCCCCCTAGCTGCAGGATGCTTCGCATGCTGATTTCTGCAGCTTGCATGTATGCACACAATGGTGCCCAACCAATCCTTCTGGGCTAGCTACGCCACTGATTAACAACTACGACAAGTCACATAAATTGAATCAACACACATTACGGACACTGATATATCCCATGTCATGTGAGAATGTGATGCACCCTTCACAACTCATATTAATGTAGTAGCTTATTTTCTACTGCATTTAAGCACCAGAAAATACATCTCCCACAACATACACCCTTACATTACACACATATGTAGCCCATGTCTGGTGCCAGTACATGCTGCATGGTTTACCAGTAGTGATATTACAAAGTAAACAAACAAACATTGTCAAGTATAAGGAAATATTAGAAATTCTACACACCATAGAAATAAATCAATGGAGATCAACTAATATACAGTAACAGAGAAAGAAATATAGGACACAAAAAGGAGGACAAAGGTAAGTAGGTTCTGCAGTTGGTAAATAAGCATGCCTTGTAGTAGTTCTAAAGTACTACAACAGTACATTCTAAGATCAATTTTGGTTCTAAAACTACAAGTTTAGTTCAGAAACTAAATCACATTTTTTGAAAGCTGCTCATGTGACATCTACAAGTAATACAGTACCTGAACGTGCATAACAGCTTCTGCTGGTTTAGTTTTAGATCAATTTTATAATAGTGGAACAAGGGAATTTTGTGCTATTGCAACCAAAAGACCCAAGTCAAGTAGCTGGGGTATCTAACACATATGAAATTCATGCTTTACCTATAGCTATATCGACATTTGTGAATCACACAGGATGACAGTTTTATGAAATAAAAATTGTGAGGAATCACTTTTGATTGTAAAATGTCTTGTTTTCTGGAATTTTGCAATCAAAAGTGTGTAGCGTAAGTGACCTATTATCGAACGGCACCTATTATTGAATATTAAAATCACGTAACGTATTCGGAAGTTTACAATTTTATTCCGCATACTCATAAGGTGTTTATATGGAGAATTCCAATAGTGTAGTCTATTCTTAATGAGCTTTCCATCCTTTAGAGTTTATGTGTGGACATTACAGCAGTCTTGATACTCATCACCACTGATGATGAAATGAGTAAATACAACACAGGAATAGCCGTGAAAGAAGTACAACTCGATGGTGACTTTGGCGGCAGATTTGGCCGACTGTTAATCGTTTTCCCGAGAGAAAGATGTATCCATGAAGACTGTACAGAAGGGGTTGTTGTAAACAAGGATGATAAGACTGCGTTATTGATCGTAATGTGCTGATTTTTTACTGTACGCATTTACTACTAAACGATTGCCGTTGTAACTCACAAGTGCATGCTTGTATCAAAACTATACTTCAGTTACAGTATCATGGTACTTTAGTTAACACGTTGATATAATAATTAAGTAAGAGTGTATAGATTGCACTAAGGCCACCAGAGTAGAAAAGGTGCAAAACGTTCGATAATTGATCAACAGAAGTTAACGGGCATTCGATAGGTACCGGTGTTCAATAATTCGTATTATACGGAGTGCAGATAGCCGCTCATAACATGGATACTAATCAGATACTCGTGCAGTATTCTACGAGAAAGGCACTACCTCCTGGTGAAAATTCGAGGTTGATACTGCATGCTTTCCTGGGGATATTTATGAAGTAAAGTATAAACCTCATTCGATAATCGGTCACTTACACTAATTGTTTCAGAAAAATCCCCCCTTTGAAAATTTCTACCTCACACAGCACAAACTTTCTGCAAAGTATAGTACAGTTCACCCACTATAAAATTATTACATACCTTGTCCCTCACTATCAATTGAGTCAAATCAATAAGCACAGACTGCATATCTGTAATGAGACATACAGATAAATTAGTAGCACGTGTACAGTTGTTATGTATATACAGTACTACCATGTAGTGAGTGTTTGTAGCAAGACTTTCATTTAGGGTTGTAATTCACAAGGAACTAATGCTGTGACTAAAAATAGTTTCATGACTAAAAATAGTTTCATGTGATGATCATGTACTGTAGAAGGTATATGTACAATGCTAAACATTCTGGACCCAAATTGTCATAATCGACAACTAAACTTTTGTAAACACACAAGATTATCAAATTCATGGAAGCAAAATTTGCAGTACTAATTTATTAGATTGACAACCTGAAACTAAACAGATGCAAATGAACTAGCTTAAGCTTTTTAGAACTGCAAATTCAAAACATATCCGAAATCCCTACTGACACCACAAGAGAATCAGATGCCACCCCCAACTCAACATTAACTTTATATGCAATAGATTGTACTGGTTGCAGAATATACGCAGCTAGTTACAAAAAAGATTCACTTTGTATCTCTGTCTAACACTGACGGGTGGCAAGAATAACTAGTGAGCATATTATTAGTATTTAAACAACACATCTGTTTCTGGGCTGTGTGAATGTTAAATACACAAAGATCATAAAAGGTGATTAACTGAAAAGTATAAGAATGGTAATTGTTGGCATTGTGAGGTACCCACTATGCGTACCTGTAAGATACTAATATCCAAATTCATACTCACTTCCACTGACCAATGTTTTTTTTAAAACAATAGTTTCCCCCTCCAGCAATGGACAAAGAGACCACCATATATGGTGTCAGCCTGATAGTGTATACATGCAGTGTACACAATATCCCCAGAGGAATTATAAGTCTTTCATGTGTACCACAACTATGTTAGGGGATTCCCACAGAAAATACCCTTGCTACAACATAAACAATGACCACACACTAACACAATGCATGCCTCCTACACACTATATAGTCTTTGTTCTATACCAGAGGGAAAGTTCACATTTATATTTAGACTCATAACAGTGAAGTTGCACTTAAAAAAGAAACATATATGCATGGGGAATTCTCAAGTCAGTCAGCGATTAATAAAATCCAGGAGCTGAGGGGCACAAACAGGCTAAGCTGTAGGTAGCTAGGGAAAAACAGATTATTTTGTTATAAATAGTTGCTGTTTTTTTAAGCAGCAAATAATCACCTCTTACTAGTGTCTCATTGTTGATTTTTATCATTTGCAGATGGTGTGAAGCCTTAAAAGCTGTTACATGCTATGAATGGCTCAAACACCAGCAACACAATAATTACTTTAGAGGTGTTAAGTATGCATGAAGGTGTTGGGTGACAGGTTTGACTTTACACAATGTTTTGACTTCACATAATGATTGTTTAGTAATTCAATCAAAAGAAGTCTGGCTCCTCTGGGGGGGGGATTGCTCCAAATGCCCCTTCCTGAATCCACACACACACACACACACACACACACACACACATGCAACTTCTTCACCAATTACACAATTTACTCAAAGTGCCAAATTCACAGGCAAGTACCAGCCAGTACACAAGATGTACGTAATAAGTATTATCAAGAGTTCATAATACATATACTGAGGAGAGTATCCTACTCTCATATACCCCTGTAGAAGGGCGTATCGTGAAGTTATAACGTAGAAATTCTGAGTTCGCCCGTTTTTCTTTGTATAATTAATGATGTCATTAGTTGAACAAGGTATCGATTGAACGAGTGCCTAACAACATCGCTAGCAACCAAATTAACTCCAGCTCTAAGCGTTTCTCACTGAACTACAATCGTTCCTTCATAGGTTAAGACTGCTTCGTAGGCATTTCTTGTTAGGCCATTCGCGAATACGGCTATCCTGAGCATCGCGAGTGTAAAATGGTGCTAACGATTCTTGCACTTTTACGGCTGCTTGTACGTCACAAACCACAACATCTTGTCGTTACATCATAACTTCACGATACACCCTTCTACAGGGGTATATGAGAGTAGGATATTCACCTCAGTATATATATTATGAACTCTTGATATTATAAGTTAACTTTCCAGCTTTTTCCCATCACATAAATAAGTACAACATCACACAAGTTTATTTTCTGGTGGAATTATGATCTCAACAAATAGGGGGGGAGTGACAAAGCAAGGCAACCAATTGTAAAGTATTACCATCTACAAACCTTTGTTATCTCAGCAAACAAAACAGCTATTTCACTAAAACCAAAACAAATTTTATAGTCTTTAAAGATATTTATGATAGCTAGTGTGGCTTAGACACAATAGTACGGTCAGTCATAGCCCTAGCAGTTTGAACAAAAGGCACCAAATTGTTCTTGTTCAACAGTAGTGACCTCAAGTGGATTACTGTTCCCAGCTGTTTTAGCTTTATAAATCATGCATGCACATACTGGCAAAGCATAAATACATAATGTAAAGAGTGGCACATGGTAGTTAGGTCTAGACACAAATCAACATCATTGTAGAGCATCCATATCCTGGGCTGTCTAGTATACCAGTTAGGTTATCTTCTTATATAGCAAAAAAAATTATGGCAAAGAACTAGTAAGTGAATTAAGAGAAAGCCATTATAGTTAGGCTTGTAATCAGACATCACACCTAACATAAAATGCGACTGCCAAAAGCAAGTAGTTACAGGAAGACATTACTGTGCACTATGTATGTTGTGTACATTATCTGTGATAGTTTCAGATAATTCAGGATAAACAAGTGGCCATGGATGGATCTTTTGTATCATCTTTACGCACATTATACTGACCACCAATATTATTATGTGTACCTACGTACGTACATAGCTATACCTTGCCATTTATATTTAGCAAGACTGTTTCAACAAGCATCTATCTGGCTCCTTAACAAATTACACTTAACATCTGCTGTTATACAAAATGCTATAAGAATGCTAAATCACAAAATTTGATTTCATCCTGCACCACTACATGACATGGACTGTTGTAAACACAACCAATGACTAAACTATTACCTAAGACAAGTTGCAGTGGTTGGATTACTTGCACACTCACATGTTACCACACCTGCTAACAGAGATGGGGTAACGCGTTACGTAATATAACGCGTTACGTACTATATATTACAATTTGCGAGTTGAAGTAATATAACACGTTACTTTGCAAAATGCATGTAATATAACTTAAGTTACTTTTAGAAACTATTAACTCATTACTAGTAACGAACAAAATAATAATATTACATAACGAGCAAGCTAGGTAACGAGTAGCGATCAGCACGGTGTAACGAGTAATACTATGAGTAACAATGAGCCAGTAATGCATTACAAATGGCTTTTATACTGCTATTTGCTATCCATTAAACTACTCAGTGATCCATTACCTCAATCCATTAACCTTTCACCTATATTAAAAGATGCTGCCCGGTCCATTGGACTGATGCGTACCACGTGACTACATAGACTATTGCTATTAATGCCCACCGTCTGTGTGAAAACATGTGGTTTGCATGCATATATGCTGAAGTGTTAATTTAATTCATAATATTAAAGTACGTGAGGTTACTTGCATTCAGTAACTTTAATATTTACAGCTAATAATATTAAGCTACATTTCACAAGTAACTTAATATGTAATATTATTAAGTTACATTTTATTTTAAGTAATATGTAACTGTAATATATTTCATTGTGTAGAAAGTATTATGTAATATGTAATATCTTACTTTGAAAAGGTAACTTCCCCAACTCAGCCTGCTAAAATGCTCCTTTTAGATGTTGAAACATGAATTGCAATGTAGAGATGTATAAGAATTGACCATAATGATACAATAGCAATACACATGTTGCTCTAATTAATGCCTCCAATATGTAAAGCACACTGTTAGAATAATATATACTTAAATACTGGCATATTTAAGAAACATGATTGAACCCTAAGCCAATGAAACACAAAGGTACTCTACAACTATCATTCACCCATTAATTGGAGGGACTAAACTGTGTTATCATGCATGCATCCAGAAAGCCTGTAGTTAGTGACAAGATTATGTGTGGCCACGGAAATTAAAATGATTATAACCTTGTTATATCACTTGATGATGCTTGCGCAGCTGTTTTGTTGACATGCTGAGCTGGAGTACTATAATTTAGCAATCAGGTAAGCCTTGCTTGTCTCAAGAACCTAAGTGCTGGTTACGGCTGGCCTTTACACTGTGTGTGCTCCTTATGATGAATATGAGTAAGGCAACTACATCACAGCCACTCTGTTTAGGCAGCAGGTAGTTAAGGCTTCACAAATGGTTGGCTATGATATGGTTTCAGTGTTAGCTTGCATGAAAAAACACGCCCATGATGAGTTCAATTTTGTAGCTTTTGTTAGTTGACACAGTACAGTAGTAGTGTACATGGAGGTTTGCACTTTCTCACGAAAAATATTGACAAGAAACCATCCTCACAATACCTTCATGGTGGCTTGACAATATTGGTTAGGCGTAACCAAGCCCAAAAGTGCCTTTAGTATGATCTGAAACATTTCCAATAGGTTAACATTTAAAAGAAATTATTCAGTGGAATTATCTACTGACTTACAACTGCCTGCCTGATGCCTCCAGGCAAGCATAACTCAATAATGGCCTAAGGCCAGGTTATGGGCTTGGTTTTTGCATTGTTTGACGTTGCTTCAGCCTGACAGGTGGTTTTGGCATTCCACAGTATGTACAATTCATGCTTTATGGACCCTCCTTTGTATCGCATTCATCATTTCCGATAGTGCAAGGTATCAATTTACAGTAGCACCATGTGATGGTTCCCCATGCTTGTAACAGAAATCACCCAAGTTTTCTGTTGTGATTGCAGAGGTCCTTCCAACACTGCGTAATGAGCTGAAACAAAATGTAATGATCACTTTACCATTTCAGTTATTGATAATTGGGGCATGAGCTCAGATGAAAACAATAAATCTGGCACCATTAATGTGGTATGCACAGATTCATTAGTCATAATGATGTTGTAAAAAATGATCCCTTACTTTCATATGACTGATGAACCCATACCGCATTAGAAGTAAGAATGGTGCTAGGCTTATTGTTTTTGTCTGAATGCATGTCCTAACTATCAATTACTGAAATAGTGATTATGTTTTGTTTTAAGCAATGTTCAGCCCATTACATAGTGATATAAATGAGGAACGCTATGAGAAGGACCTCTGCTACCATTACAGTCACAATGGAAAACTTATTTCCCATCAAATGTAGGGAAGCCATCACACAGTGCTACAATGAATCACAACACCTTGCACTGTCAGTGGTGATAAATGGGACACAGATAAATCCATGAAGCATGTATTGTATGTACTGGGGTATGCCAAAAGGTACCTGTCGAGCTGAAGTGATGTTGGACAGTGAAAAAATTAAGCCTGTATCCTTAGCTATTATCAAGTTATGCTTGTCTGAAGGCATCAGTCAGTCAGTCAGTCAGTCAGTCAGTCAGTCAGTCAGTCAGTCAGTCAGCTGGTCAACATTTTTGTGAGAAGATGCAAACCTCTTATATACAGTACTACCATGATGAACAAGAATTGGGTAACAAATTTAGTAAAATGAATATTTTTAATTTTCATGTATCCAACAGCTTCTTTGAATTTATTAATCACATTGTTACACCTATACATGGCCAAAATGGTACAGGAAAACATGCAAATACTACATCATATGGGAGTCCAAAGTGACCAGTATAGAGCAGGCTTCACTAAATAGAATTTCTATCAGACATGATACATATTTGAATTACTAGTCAGTGGAATACCGTGCATGTGAAGTTCACAGTTGGAAATCAATTTGCACATGTATTACCTATGTGTTATTGAAATCCCATTTATATGGGTCATAATACTGCTGCAATTTTCATGTAAAAAATGTTTGCTCTTTGATGAGTTTGTGTATTACTTTGTTCTGCAGGTCATGATTCCCTAAATAGACCACTTTTGTCTGTCACAGTGTTTATTGATTAGAAAATTTTAAGCTCCTATATACTGCAAAAAGGATCTGGACTGAGAAGCATTGGCTGTGACTCAAGCCAAAGGCCCAGCATGCCAATTATCAGGCAACTCAGTCATGCACTATATTTGAACAACATTTTGGGAAAACCCAGTAAGTACTGTATACCGGGAAATTTTCACAGTATGTATATTGCACAGTTATGTAAGTATTTCATCAGGATCGATTTTTGCGTTTTAAATTTTACGGATGCCTCTTAGCCCAGAATTTTCGCGTTAGAATTTTCACAGATCGAATTGAAGATTTTTGTTCTCTACACAGCTATGAAGTAGTCTCGTACCCAGACCACTTTTTTCTCTTTTGTATTTGAGTAGGGGGAAAAAGGTCTGGCGTAACTCCAATAACCATTTTGTTCTGAATCCGCAGATTCTGGGGATTGTTTGAAGAGTGGCAAACAAGCTGCGAACAAGCTGTTTCCTTGTTCCATGCACCTGTTGTAACTACGAAACACAAAAACATTATAGTTTTACTTTGTTGGCGTGGCTTGTTTGCAGCCCTTCAAACAATCTCCAGAATCCGGGGATTCAGAACAAAATGGTTATTGGAGTTACACCAGACCCTTTTCCCCCTACTCAAATACAAAAGGGAAAAAAACAATGACTAGCTATGAAGAGTCTGGAATGATTTTTACTTCAAGCATCATAAAGTGCGTAAGAACCAAGTAGCACAGTAGTGGAAACCTCTGTGTGAGGTATAGCTTCTTTATGAGCCACGCCCACTTTAATATCAGGAATGAGTGATGCTGTTTGTAAGTACATGTGGAGTCCACATATGCTACAAGCACTATCACACCAGGAGCCTCGCTATAGTTTCAGTATGGTGAGTTGAAGTTTCATAAATTTTCACGTGATAAAATTTCACGGTAGTCTTACTAACAGTGAAAACCGTGAATTACGTACCACAAAAAATTCTGGGTATGTGGTAATATCTGATCTGCCCTAATGGAACAGCTGCTAATAATTAAATTGCCTATGAAAGGTAGCACAATTATGAGCTATTACTGATAAAATTAGTGCTAATGTAAGGGGCCTAGAAACATTGGCACATCGGTATGGTGTCGCAGGTTATTTATTCCCATCATACGTAGATCCCATCAGAAACTTTCATATTGCTAGAGTTACAACGGAAGAGATATGGATAAATGAACCAGCTATCATAGGAGGAGTGGAAGTCAGGGAAATAGATAAGGGAAGTAAAATTCATGAGTCTGGATACTGTACCGTTCCCCCACAGCTTCTGTATTAGTAACTAGACCATTACTTAGAAATATGATGTGTACTGTAGCTAGTTGTGGGAGGGTAAAGGACATAGCAAGTAGCTAGAAGGAACTTATAAACAGGGTCCACTATGCCAGCGATTGTAGCATAGCACATATAGACTACCAGTGCTGTGTGTGGGAAGAAACCAGTAGACAGAGCAATGACATGTAAATCCACAATATTTACTGTATACTCAGGGCAATTCAATTCAAACACTTGTTTTCATAAAGATTTCTAGTACCTAAGATACTTCCCTTCGGTACATAACAGCATGTACAGTGGACTAATATGTATATTCAACTTAATTGTCCTGTAGTCCAAGATCAACAACATGTATCTGAAGAAATGGTTAAAATTAAAGCCTTTTAATAATTGTTTTATGCTTAGCGTGTTTTGAAGCAACAGCTTTGCAAGGGAAAGAAGTTAGGAGAATGTCATTGATATGTTAATAAGGTCATATTCTTATTGGAATGTCATTGTAGGGTCTAGCTGAGTACAAGCAATAGGATAACCAAAGGGACTTTTGGGTTGCCATCAGGACCCATCTTAATATGACAGATGGTGAATGTTACACAACACCTAATTTGATTGTGCAGCTGATAGAACGTGGAAAGGCCGGTATGAAATGATGCCCTTAAACAGTTTTTAGTTAATTGGTAGGATTCTCATGAATTCTCATCAACTATGAAATCAGAAATTATAATACAAAATTTGTGTATCTACAGAAGCAAAAATTTTCAACAAAGTATATAGCATATGGTTTTGACATGAAGCACTTGTCTTATAGAACATACATTCAACTAATAATGGTCTATTTTTTGTAAACAGAATTGTGGCATGTGATATGAGGATCACACTATATGACTATATGAAACATATATTATCAAGATCAGAGTAAATCTGAGAAAAGTGGTTTATCACCATGACAGCAAGTTTGATTTTTAGCCACAAACACAAAGTTACATGAATAATAATAATACTATCCATATTCACAGCTGGGGTTAAGTGGTTTGCTTCGCCCAGTGGTGAGCCGTATGAGCAGTCTGGGACCTTGATGGAGCTCTAGCCAACCAGGAGATGGCCCATTACTTGGCCTAATTCATTCCTGCACATTCCTTTTTCATTTTGTAAGCAACCTTTTGCTCTCCCCTCCACCCACCACCCCTATTAACACTTGGAAATAAATATGTGACTGGATTTTGGAAAAACGATCCAAATCGCACATTAAAAGTTTCGAGATAAACGGTTTAAAGAATTCAAGTCAGCACAACTTGCCAAGGATAGCAAGCACGCGCATGAAATTTACACAAAAGATGCATCAATCTATTACCTTTAGACCACTTCCAGTACTTGTAGCTGCTTGCAGAGTTTCCCGCCAAATAAGATAGAAAATCTGAAGATAGTGTGGCTATCCATAGGCGGTGTTAGTTTGATTTTGCGTGATGTGCGATTTGGATCGGTTTTGTAAAATCTGGTCACATATATATAATGATGTAAACAGAACCACTGGATAATTGGAATGTTGGTTGTACAACAGTAAGAAAAAGTAAATAGAATAGGAAAAAACTGCTGCAACCTGAGGGTGGTAAGGGGAAGGTAGCCTTGCATAGCCAGACCATTTTTCTTTTCTTTGGTGTGTGGGTGTGAAAAATGAAAGGATCTGGTGAAGACAGATTCTGGGGCTCTAAAGCATGGCTTTTCACTAGTGATAAGCTGTACTATAGGCTCATTTATTGGAGAGACCCACACATGATAGCTTTTAAAATAGTGGAACAGTGTGCATAGCGTTCTCACCAATCAATGAACCTCAACTTAACTTGGCTAAAGACAACCGTTTTATGCTATGTTCACCCTTTACTTTCTCACCTACGTATACACAACAACAACAAAAAAGAAACAGTCTGGACCATGCGAGACTATATAAGAAGTTACCAGTGGGATTACTACCAGATGTGTCAGAGATGGCCAAAGAAGTTAGTACAGCCAAAAAACAACAAGGTAAAAGCTCTGCATTCTCAATACATGCGGATGGTTATAAGTGTTTAGGCAGTAGGCCCCTTTGAAATATTGTGGAGAACACACAGTGAATTAGTATACTTGACTGAGCACCACGGCTGCACAGATCTGTACTCACCATCAGCACAATCATACCGAGTCAGATCCGGGGTTAGTAGTAGACATAGACGCACACGACATACTCTTTCCCTGTCCATCCATGGATCCATGAAACAAGAGGACACCATCCAGTAAGATTTTACAACCTCCCACCAGAATTAATGCTGCTTACATAGATATACAATTCCCGTCCCATCCGAACAATCCAGCGATGGAGTAATCTTCCAGAACCTGTAATTTTAAATTATTGCTTTGCACAGTGTATATTAGTCCTGAGGTCTTGTTGAATCATATATAAAGCCGGGGTTCAGTTGAGAGGACTCGACGACGAGCTTTAATAACGACTCTATAGACGGACAATCCAAATGACGACTACTGTGCTAGCTAGGCCGGATTACTACGCCAAAGGAAACGCCTAAAACACGGAAGAACTGTACCTGGAGAAAGGCATCAGATACCGCGGACCGGCCAATCACGCTGAGAATCACGTGCCGGAACGGGCCACAATTTACGGCTGTTATCTGATTTTAACCGCATAATATTTTGTGTGGGCGTGGCTCTACTTAACCTCGTGTTGAATGGCTTCATGGCATTTTATAAAACCAATCAATCTCTAGATCAATCTCACTTGAGCTGATCGTGAAAGGAAAAACCTGATGGGTCACGCGTACTTTCCTATAATTATGACCGATATACGTATCGCCATAGCTATACTAGCTACATGCCTTTAAAAAGTAAGGACATGAATGTATTGTTTGTGATGTGCGTGTCATTTTGTACCATAGCTACTAGTAATACTAGCTATTGTCTAGTAGGTCTACATCCCGGTCAATATGTATATATAGATTAATAGCTATTGCATGATCTGGGGGAGGGGGTGACACTAGCTACACAACTATAGCTGAGGTTGTGAAAATGAAGCCACAATTTTCATCTCGATTTTCACCAATGAACTTCAATTTGCATTGTCGGGTGAGCGAGGCGGTGAGCGACTTGGGGATGGCTTAGATATGCCTATATAGCGTCACTGAGCGGCGCACTGTGAATATAATATTAAATACTATAGCTTTAAACGCTTCCCTATGCGTTCCAAGTGTCTCTCTGAACTCGGTGTACGTCGGTGGATATACTGAGCCGGTCTAGGTGTAGTTTGTGGAAATTTACAAGCGAAGGCTTACCCAATCTTGTCGCGCAGTGGGTCTAGCCCAGTCTAGCAGTGCCGGGAATGTTAGGTTCTCGTATCAGTGTTGAGGCGCCCTTCCGTGAGTCTGACTCTCAGCGTGAATCGGGCAAGGCCGCTTCTGCGAAAAACTGGAAACTGAAACACTGCCTATCCGCTTTCACTATATATATATACCAACCCGGCGGCTCTATCTGCAAGTTTTTTGGATGCTTTTGTGGACTGCTCATGGTAGCTCTAAACGCTGTTGCCGATTTATTTCCCGGAAAAAATGATCCGTGTTAGCCCGAGGCTCAGCTTTACTTCGTGTGAGGTAGCTACCCATAATGCCTCTGACTTTGAATGTTTATCAAAAAGTGGTACATATTGCTTTTTAGTTCCCCGTGGCTCCTCCGGTAATAAGGCCTTTGAATTGAGTGTTGGTGAATTTGCTGTTCCGTCCTGGAGTCAGTCGCTTCTAGCTAGTTCGAAGGCTGCAGAAGCCATCCAGAACCTCTAAGAACTCTGACCACGTCTGGCTCCTGGATCAACGCCTGAGGTTATGGAAAGCCAAGGAGATCTATTGAGTATATATTGAGGAGGGCAAGGCAATTCATTGTCGTTTTAGTTCAGTCCCCCATTGTGAGTGATAATTAAACCCCTCTCGCATAAGCTAATCAAGGTTTGAGGGCAAGACCAAGACTACTCTTGAATTGGTCTCTAATCATGGCCATGGTGATGTTCTCCATCGTGTAATTTGATAAGATATCTGGGGAAAGAAATAAAGAACACATGTGGCAAGCAAACAGAGCGATGGCAGAACAAAGCTCGCCTGAAGCACCTTGAAAAGCTGTGCACAATCTACACCAGCAATGAGCATCCTATCCAGATGAACCAGCTGCTCCCTTAGTTCAGCAGAGCGGATAACAGCAGCATTTAATGAATCAAAAATAACAGGATGTGATTGTGGTGGATTCTCCTAACCAGGAAGCAAGCAGTCCATATGTAGAGGGCGATGCTTGGCCTTCAAAACATCACGTCATTTCTAGCCTGCTGTCTTATTGCTCTGGACAAACAGCAACCTGGTATTTGCTCTATAGGAATCTGTGAAGTGGTCAGACGAATTGTTGCAAAGGCAGCCTTAAGCTTATCCATCATCTGTGATGTCTAGTGCTGGGTCTTTTTAACTGTGTGCTAGGCAACTAGCTGGTCTCAAAGCTGCTATCCACTCAGTTTGTTCCTCTTTGCTCTTGATGACTGTGATGCCATCTTGTTAGTCAACGATAGCAACGTATTTTTGTATTGTGGCCTTCACAACATCCATGATTATGTCCACCTTTTGCCACTCTCCTTATCAACACTTACCACTCTCCTGCTTGTTTATTTATTTCTGGTGATGATTTAATTTCAGAAGAAAGTACAGCCCAGGGTGAACCCCTAGCCATGCCAATATATGCGCTTGCAACAATCCTACATTTAAAGGCAATGGATGTTGAACAAATTCGGTATGCTGATGATGCATGTGCCTGTGGTAAGCTTGGAAGATTGTGCCAATGGTGGCAAAGTCCTTGCACTGTAGGCCTTTCTTTTGGCTATTTTGTTATCACTTCGAAGACCTGGCTGGTTACTAAGGAAAAACTACTGCCTGATGCTGAACAACTGTTTGCTGGTTCTGGGATGAACGTGACTAGTGATGGATGCCCCTACCTTGGTGCTGTAGTATAGGCATTACATCCTACATCCAGAGTTTTGTCTCTAAGAAGGTTCAAGTTTAATTGGTCTGAAGAAGTAAAGCAACTGTCTAAGATTGTTGAAGTTCAACCTCATGCTTTACCTATATTGGGCCTTCACTGATGGACTTTCTAGCTGGTGGCTGTTCATTTGTCGTACTTTCCTCCTAGCTATCTTCAGCCATTTGACAATGTCATTTGCCAGATTTTTATTACCACTATCACTGGTCATTCATCTCCTTCTGACTCGATACGTAAACTGTTCTGCCTTTCCGCTTGTCGGGGAGGTCTTGATTTACCTGAACCTTCCTCTATCTGTGACAGTGAGTTTGCTGCTTCCCGCAACATCTGTGAGCCCCTCTGTAATTTTATCTCCAATTGTTCTCTTTCCTTTACAATTAAAGGTTTCTGCCTCTCAGAAAATCTTTAATTTGCAATTTGAAGGCTGAGGACTATATATTCTTCTCTGCATGACTTAGCAAGATTTTTTAGGCATCATTACAATGTGCTGTAGAATTTGCTTCAGTTAAGGGAGTTGGTTAACTGCCCTAGTATGAACTTGATTTGTCCTGCACAAGTCAGCTTTCCAGGATGCTCTTGCTTTACGTTATGGTTGGTCCCCTCTTATTCACTTTCTGCTTGTGGATCTTCTTTTTCTGTACATGTGGATCATGTGCTATTGTGTCCAAAGGGTAATCTCCCTTAGCTGAGACACAATGATATCAGGGACTTCTCTGTTGACTGAAGTTTGTTCTCAGGTCATTGTTGAACCTGAGCTACAACCTGTTGGTAATCCTGATGAGTACTCCCTCTCTACCTCCTTATGACTTGTGAAGTCTTCATACTCTTATACAAGCCAGCATATTTCAAATGTGACACTGTTGCCATGGCAATGGCCAATAGGACTTCTTTTCTTTACATGCCACGTTCCTCTGAGGAGTGGATGACCCATCCTTGCTCCTGTCATTATAGAACAACGTGTACACAGTAATATTATCACTCATGTAGATGTTATGCTTCTTGTTGTTTACGATATTTGTAAATGACTTCACTCACTATAGAAACAGAGAGGGATAAGGGATAAGGCGGATGAAATTGCAGCCATATATGTAACTAACCAGTAACTATGTCCACAAGGAGTGATAAAGGGTTCCATTAAGATGTCAAAACATATTGGACTACAGTGAGACATGTGCAACAATATAATATTGTAGCACAGCAAGCCATACAGAAACATGTCACCATCATAACATTAACCTGAACACTTAGCCAATGAGACTGGTAATTCAGTAAATAATGGCTTTATACATTAGGATGAACCTGGTGGTGGACTTGAACACACAAAGGCACCAGGTAGCTAGGGGGAGATTACTGCATTACTAAAAGCCTTATGGTTAGGAACAGTGGAAACAACAGCAATGCAGCAGCATGAGATGGTGGTTACTTGTAGTATGTTATAATAGTTGCTAACAGTTGTACAGCTGCAGTTGATCCTATCATTTCCAGCAGTTTATATACCTCGCTCCATCAGAATCGGTATCACATGCCCTTCCTTTGGTAATGTTGCAAAAGTATTATTGCTGGGCTATTACTTACAAACACGAAGCAGCCACTCTGTTTACATTAACAGTTTACATAAATGGTCAGATGACATTTGTTGTGGTTATGACTTCTTAGGTTACACATGAGGTAGTGTGAAAAAACAGGCCCAAGATTATGCAGCCACAAAAATGTTCGATGCTATCAACACAGGATTTATTATATAGCTCTTGTTGATTGATGCATTATTTACCATATAAAATCTGAGTTTTGTAACTTGAATGATTCTTTAGGTAATGTATTTAATTGCTGATGTAATAAGGGGTCCACTGGGTTGTCTGGAGCAACTTGTAGTTCACTAACACGACTCATTACCTTTCTAGTAGATCTTGGTGATGATGGTGCTATCTGGTCCTCAGGATCTGTCTGTTGTCTGACAGGATGTTGATCTCGTGACTAGTTGTTGATACATGGGGACCAATGACTTGAGGATAATCCTCTCTCTTTCGATAGCATGGGTATTTCATGACCAATTGGTAATGCTATTTGTAATTACCAATAGCTTGGTTGTTATTTGCATGTACAATATCATGTCTATTTGTCTAGCAGTGAATAGTCATGTGATCCTCTTGCTATCTATAGGAGTTGAACATGAAGTCCTTACTAGTTGTGATACAATGACATGACTACCAGCCATTGTGTGGGTGCAGCCATCTATGTAGTCTGAGTGACAGTGGATCATGTGATCTGATGACATCACAAAAGAAGTTGTTGTTATGAGGCAGAGGGTGGGGTAGGATATTGGTACATATTTTTTGCTACATGTGTTTGTATCAGTTGAGCAGGTTTAATTATTTCATAAACTGTACAATATCGTTACCTGACATTGCAGCATAAGCTGCCAATTATCAACATAAATTTTTGCATGAGGTGACCACGGTAAGAGCTATGAACATCCATTCCTCATCCGCTTGTGCTTTAGTAGTTTAAGTTGTCCTTAAAAAAACTGAACTCATATTTATAAGCAATTGAAGCAGACTTTGTCAGATTGCTGTTTATTGTCAGCATATAAACCACTTTGACACTTCAGATCAAAGGAAAGCCTTATGTATTGCCCTAACCACAGGGCAATATCATGATATCACCCTGTCGTTAGGGCAATATTATGATATATCCCTGACCACAACTACCTTTGATACTGAGGCAGTTACAAAGCATCAGTTCCCTTGATTGATTATAAGTTTTGCATTGTGGGTTTGAGTTTAGCATAGACTCATTATGTTGGTTTAGTTAGCTAAGCATTCTCTTGAAGGAAAAATAATTGAGTGAGTCAATCAGTATTGCATAGTTCAGTTACTAGACATCACTAAATAATCGTTTTGCATCATTTTTCTACACAGTACATTTCAACCACGTGGCTCAGACAGTCTCAACCTATACTCCTATTAGACGCGGTCTTATTATACAGGTGGTCTTATTACAGAGGTGGTCTTTGTTAAGAGGTACCTGTTAATATGTTTTAGTTTTTCGGTTTCAGTTTTTCAGTTTCAATTTCAATGTCCCCCACTGGAGGGCTGGTGTCAAAGGCTCTGGTATGTACTTAGGTAATTTGTTTATGTTTCGTGGTAACCACAATAATAAACAGTGTTGGTTGGAGCCCTAGCCTACTTGTCTGACTAGCAGCTTTGAGTTGAGGTAAGTGTACAATTTCACAGCATTGGCTTTACTAGCTCTACTTTTAGTGGAGTATGCACAAGTATAATTTGTAGGGACCTACAATCAGGTATCGGTTAACTATCGGTAAAACAGGGTAAAAATATATCAGATATCAATTTACCCTAAAAAGTGGGAATCAGTACAACTCTAATTACAACCTTCAAATCCTTGCAAATGGTTGCATTATTCTTGCAGTGGCCGGTCTCCTTGCATTCTCATGTATCTGTTCCATTTCTGACTGACACATTGTTGCAGACTCAACTTTAATCTTCCAGACATGTATATTATTGCAAACTGTTCAATATATCGTAAATCAGGAAACTTTTGGCATAGAAATGTTTCATCTATTAAAATTTCAATGCGGCATATTTTCATTACTGGCATAATCGGTGAAAAACTTTGACAGAATGACTATATGTTAATGTTTGTATGTGCAAACTATTTGTATACTAAAAATAATTTGTCATTTAAATTTTTATCAAGATAGTCAGTGATGAAAAATTTTTGGTGACATTTTTCCTGATTTACGGTAGCTATAACTGCAGTGAGTTCTTTTATTTCTCTGTTCACCACTGCATTTTTTGTTTCTCCATTAAGGGGTGTGCATCTCCACAACTGAGTGTTATTACTTTTTCAGCCATATTTGGAATCTCCTGCATCAGCATCATCATACGGTGCTGATTCTATTGTGTCATATGACATCATATCACTTGAATGTCACTATGTGTATTGTTTGTTGCCTTGGTTTTCGTTTGTCTTTGGGCTAATTCCAGACATGCAAAACTTGTGCAATTTTTCACTAATTCTTATCTTGTTCTGTTTCATTGATGTTGTAAAAGTGACTAAAGTATGTATTCTCATGGTCTCTGTGTTGTGACTGTTCTATTAGAGTATTAAATACTATTAAATTGCAGACGCGCTCTTGCAAAACAGTCTCTCTTCTTCCTGAATGTCACATAACACTAGTCATTTTCTGGTGTCCCTTCAGTTGACAGTTGGAATTTTAGTGCCCTAGATCTTGGTAATGTTGGTACTATCTGGTCCCCAGGATCTATCTGTTGTCAGACAAGATGAGCAGGCAAGGTTGATCTTGTAAGTATTGGGTTGGATAATGGTACTCTAGAACCTCTTTGGTATTACTCTCTGTTGGGTGGTCCATACCTTGTCAACCCATGACTCTTCATTTTACTTGACGATCCACTGTCCCTTCTTTAGCTGGTATGCCTTCTCTTTGGTGTAGGCTCTCTTGTTAACCATATGCATGTTGTTGCAGATATGATTCTTGCAGTTGTACTAGCCTTCACACCATTCTTAAATTGCAAGTTGTCTGTGGATCAAGTCAACACCTGGTCTGGAACTTTTCTCTGCATTCGACAGTGGAAATATCAATCATTATCCCACAAAGGGTTCGTAAGACCAGGTGCACTTTCACTTTCTTCATTTGGACTTTATATGCATTAGCTTTACTGCAAGTTCCCCATGCTATGCCTAATCATAAGCACATCTCTGTGATTGATGTCAGAATATTGCATGCCAATGCTGCCATCTTCAAAGACTAAATTTTTTTGATGGAAACTAAAACCTAGTTTTATAATCTTAGACAGAAACTCTCTAAGTAATTGTGTACTTATGTAAAGAATGCATTTTAAGGTAACCATAACAAGTAAAAGAAACAATTAGGAATTTTGAACTAGAGTACGTAGGAACAATGTAGTACCCCAGTACTAAACACAAGCTGGATATTATGTCTAATCATGGTAAAAGTGACTGGTAACTGGATGGCTGATTAACTGGGTGTCAGGATTATCAAACCTTGGTGTATTAGTGTGATATAGATCAAACTCAATACATATATGTTTGTGCATATGTTTGCCACAGTGGTGAAATGCACTCTGAAGTGTAAGGTTGAATTCCTGTTGAATATTTATAGTCTTATTGAACGCTGTTAGAGAATGTGTTTATCATTGCCTTAACTCAATCCCTTAAATTCTGCACTAATGTATTTAGTAATTACTATAATGTTACATGAATTGATGCCTCAGGATAACTACTTTAGTACAGCAAGGGAGGCCCCTTCTCACCAGGGTATACTGGTACCATTACATGCTGCATGTCTGTAATTCACAACCACAGCAGCACACTGGACTTGCTGCTTATAAATTGACACCCCCCAGCATCTACAAGTATATTTTAATGTCTTAAAACTGCTGTTGCCATAATTATTTTTATCTATGCATTTTTGAGAATACTACTTCCCTATTTTGATGGATGCTTATTGCAATTTTACAAGCGAGATGGAGCTACAGTAGATGATAACAATGTTATATAAGGAGAACATTATTTGCAATACATATGTAAACAAATAATATTATATAGCAGCATAATTTATCTCTAAGTCATGCTATTGTAGTGGTCTTACTGCACAAGCAGAGCTGCGTTAATTAGAAAGATGATTATTGTATAAATTTCTCACTTGGGGAACAAAGTTGGTTGAGGTGGTCTTCTTAAACAAGTTGTCACTACAAACAGGGTCCACTATAGTATGTGCTGGTAGACATGTTCATTGGTTTTGCACAGTTTTTCAATGTTCCTGCAAATAAAAGTTTTCTTGTTTTTTTTCTTGTTTCACACAAGTATAGCTATATAGTGACTAGTAGAAGGTTTTATGGTGCAAGGTTATGTGAATTACAACTTGCAACAATACGCAAATGGCTGCATCATTCTTGCAGTAGTCAGTCTCCTTTCTTTGCCACGTATCTGTCCATTTCTGACTTGCACATTGTTGCACACTATACATGTATATATAGCAATCCATTTATATAACTGCACTGCATACATTTAAGAGTGAGTGCTTTTATTGCTCTGTTCACCACTGCATTTTGTGTTTCTCCATTTTTGCATCTCCATAGTTAGCTAGCTATTACTCCGCTCCACATTTACAAGAGATTATATTGCCATATTTGCTGTCTCCTGCATCATCATCATCATATGGTGCTGCCTCTATTGCGTCATTTAGCTAATATCACATTTTGAATTATATCATTTGAATGTACTGTTTGTTTCCTTGGTTTTTATTAGATATGTAAAACATGTTGTGTAATTTCCACTATTTCTTACTTTGTGCTGTACTGTACGCAAGGAAATTTTGACGTCAAAAAAAATTGACGAATTTGACAAATCAGTTTAATTCGTCAAATTGACGAATTTGACGAATCAGTTTAATTCGTCAAATTTAAATTCGTCAAATGTTTATAAGCGCTCTTAAAAGTACAGGTTTTGCCTACAATTTCTTCATTTTTGTCAACATTAATTCGTCTAATTTTTTTGACATCAAAATTTCCTTGCATATGGTATTGTACTATTTCAATTTCATACTATAAATGACTAAAATACATATTCATGGCCTCTGTCTGTGGTGACTGTTCTATCAGATTATTATATATTGCAGACATGTTCTTGCAAAACAAGTCTCTCTTTCGCCTGAATATCACACAACACTAGTCATTTTCAGGTGTACCTTCAGTTGGCAGTTGGAATTTTAGTGGTATGGATTGCCCTTCTAGTAGATCTTGGTGATGATAGCACTGTCTGGTCCCCAGGATCTGTCTGTTGTCTGACAGGATGAGCAGGCAAGGTTGATCTTGTAAGCATTGGGTTGGATAATGGTACTCTACAGCCTGTTTGGTAATGTTCTGTATACTTTATCAATCCACGACTCTTCATTGCTTGAAGATCGACCCACTGTCCCTTCTTTAGCTGGTATGCCTTCTGTTTGGTGTAGGCTCTCTTGTTAGCCATATGCATGTTGTTCCAGACATGATTCTTGTAGTTGTACTAGCCTCCTTAAATTTCAAGTTGTCAAATCTGGGATTTTTATCTGCATTCAACAGTTTTAATGTGGAACTATTAATTACTATTTTACTAAGGGCTCATACGACCAAGTGTATTTTCTTCACTTGGACTTTGTATGTACTAATTTAATGTTGCAGGCTCCCTATGTTGCTTCCAATCACATGCACATCTATATAGTTAATGTCGGACTACTGCATGCCAAATTGAATGCTGCCATCTTCAAAAACTTAATTTTTTTTATTGGAACTAAGCCTAACTAGTTTATAATCTTAAACAGAAACTCTCTACCCAACTTGTATTGTCAAAAGACATTCTAAAGTTCCTGTGGAATTCATTTTGTCATCATGCAGTAATGGGTACTTGTCCATGAAAAACTTGCAATCGATTCTAAAATAAATAATCTTATATCAAAGAAATTGTACTACTTGCAATATAAAACAACAGCACAGCATATATAATAAAGATGAAGACTTCACTTTAAACAAGTAGATATGGTTCCAAAAGATTTTGCCCTTAAAAGAGAGAAGTCTCTTTATCGTATGCGGTGAATACCTTGGTCCAAAAGTGTCCTGTTGTAGAGAGGTATACCACTGCACATAAAACTGGCATTGTAAAGTAGCCACGATCATTTGGTTTAATCACTGGTTTGATAATTATGAAGATACAATATTGTGGAAAGAGGACATTGCTTAAACTTTTGTGGTTGAATAATTAGAAAAAATAGTTGACTGACACCAGTTTGTGAGTAACAGTGGTTAAAATCTCCACTAAGGCAATGATAATCCTGTAACATGTCTCTATTGTGAGGCTTCTCAGTGCAACGGCATTCATATTTGGTGTTGATGGATAGTCAAAGTTTTATAGAATACTTAAGCATCAAAATTAATTCAACATTCATTCATATTCTAAACTATAAAACATTTGTCTGTTGTAGATCTTCTCTTAGCTTCATGCAATGGTGTGCTACTTTGGTTGCAAAAATGCGATATTCAGTTTTAGAGCAAATT
Organism: Dysidea avara; assembly: GCF_963678975.1. Taxonomy (NCBI): domain Eukaryota; kingdom Metazoa; phylum Porifera; class Demospongiae; order Dictyoceratida; family Dysideidae; genus Dysidea; species Dysidea avara. The sequence goes on from NC_089280.1 coordinate 35,450,528, forward strand.
TACTGTCCTGTAAACAATCAATGTAAAATATTTGACATTTTTGAGAGTCTGTCACTGTACAATTGTCCTAGTGTTCATCATCAGAGTCACACAGTGACTTTGAGGATGACAACTAGCCCAACTCAATATGTCACATGTGTTACTAACATAGTCCTGGGTATCAACTCTTGTAAAGGTCACTGAATTGTGTGACCTTGAGAGTTGATATCTGGCTAGCTATGTTAACAAATTTTGTGAAATTGTTTAGTCACAGTTACATTGCTTTTTTAAAATCAGACCTACCTTGAGTTGCATAAGAATTTGTACGTACATCAAGCAATAGCCAGCAAAATGACAGTTGTATTTTTTCACTACATTTAGTATCTAGACAAATAGTTGAAAACAGGTCTTGCTTGATGGGTGTATTGAATCCTTTATGGTAGACTATATAGTTCCTTTCCTAGCAAATGTACTTGGCAACACTGTTAGCTCCACACGCAGAGAATCACTAGTACTTTTGTTTAGTACATACGTATACCTTTTGAGCTCTATTTATTAAGAAATCTCCAGTAGAGTGCTTTGGATTCTGTGATGTACTAGCTTTAAAAAGAATTTTTGGTATGGCACTTTGTCAAAAACTTAGAATATGACATCAATCCGTGTCCCGGAGTCAATGTACAAAGAAAGATCTTCAGTGGTAGTGAGAAGTTGGATGACACAAAAGTGGTGGTTTCTAAATCTGTGCTGATAACTAGTAAATAGCTGTTAAATGCTTAAATATATATAATTATAAATGACATGTTCAAATATCTTGCATGGGATACATGTTAGTGAGGTGGGACAATAATTTGTAGAGCTTGTACAATCACCTTTCTTGGGACTACTGAGCTTGCTTCCATTCTGAAGGAAATTTATGTTGTTTCAGCGAAGCTTGATACAAAACAGTGAGTATTGGTGCTACATTTAGAGCAGTTTCTTTAAACTTGAAGAGATTCCATTCAGGCCACAAGCTTTGTTTGCATTGATATGTTTGGGTGTCACGGTTTACGTAGAAGGATGGCTAATGAATTTGCTAATAAGATAAATAAATCGTTGTGCTATGCAAGCCCTCAAACAGCAAAAGATTTTCTATAGTGCAACAGCGTATCGTATATTTAAAAAATCATGAAACTGCATAAGCACTTTGACATGATTCTTCCTCATTTGCAGAGAGATGACAGACATTGAGAGTCTCCTTGTAAGTGCTATGGTTCAATGGTGATGAACAGAGCTATGAATACACTCATATATATATACACAAGTTATATATTCACACACAAACTTTAATGTCTCACACACTTATCACACTTGCTTTTCAATGCATGCAGCTATGAAGTGAGAAGTGTACTGGCATATATGTACCAAAAACGTACATGATCAAATGTATGTGGAGATTGTGGATGGATTTGCACTACAAGTACAAGTCAGGCTTTACCTTTGTCACACAGAGCAAAGCTTTGCTATCTACACACAATTCTGGATAGTATATAAAGCTATCATGGCCAGATGTTTTATGTAGTGTTGTGTGGTGTTACTGCTAGACTGGCATTGCTATTGCTTAAAATACAACAGCTCTTAAGTCCAACAAGCTGCAGCTTTCTTTTTTTGTTAAAAAAAGCAGAGCTTATAATACCTTAGTACATAGTAAATCTACAATTTGTCCAATGTACACCCAATACGTTTTAAAAGAATTAGTGTTAATAGCTATAGCTAAACCACCATATGTTTTAAATAGCACTGGAGTTACTATTGAGATACTCTGCTTTAAAAGGCAACAACTCTACACTCATGTGTTTACCTTGATACAACACTGGGTCCTTGTGTTGGGTCTCCATACATTGGAGTTCTGAGCTCTTGAAACTTCTTGTACTCTATCAAACTATTGAGGGAATTTCATGCAGTCCTCCTCCATATTTTCCTCTGGGTCCAAAAAAAAAACAATGTAACACTAAAAAATTCATCTTTGGATTCTGGTTTAATTAATTAATTATTTTTGGTACATTGTACAAATGGTTAAGACAATTGTCTATATACCAACTCCCTTATTACAGAAAGTGCATGTACTCCACGAACAATACTTGCAATGTGTGTAGTTTTTGCACTAACTCATTGACTCACTACATGACTGTGTGTCATTGGAAAATAGTACTACTACACTGCCATTAAGTGGGGGTGGGGCATCTACAATATACTAGCCACACACCCCAAAACTTCTAATGAAAAGCTAAAATCTCTTCTACATATTCTCTACTAGCCAGTACTAGTATCTGGCTTGTCTACTGAATGTATCACTTTGAGTAGCGTTGCTGTGTGTGCTTTATGTAATTATAACATTAGTGCATTAATTGGGGTGCAGCATCTATAGCATCATAACCACACTCCTAAATCTGTGCAACTACCCTATATGGTAACTGGTGCCATGTTCTTACTTACCTACTAGCGCAAGCATCTTGGCTGTATGCACCACTTGTGAGCTGCAGATACCTGTAATAGAGCAGCATAAATCTGACTATCTTGTCATTTTACACAAAATTGACATGACACTAGGCCAGACTAGCCTTCCAACTGATCAAAGTTTGCACCATATCTGAGAAACAAACAGAAGAAAAAAATATACTTATAATTGGGCTTCCATAAACAAGTAAAAATTGTTATTTATTTTGCCCATTCTTTGCATGTTACCACCTTCCATTGTTTCAGTAATGTGCATACATATATACTGCTCACGACATTGTGATTAGAAATGTGGAGTGGAAGAGAATGCCAAATAAAATAATATAAAGAAGGTTGTAAATCTTTCAACTGGAGTATAAAACTTTTATTAGCTAAGAATTTTCATGTGTACAGTTCATGATCACATGCTGTCTTGTACGTAATGACATTCAAAGAATGACTGATACAATTATGATAGGGAGGCCGATAATGTCAGCCTAATTTCTATCCCATATTTTGGCATTGAGTGAGATGGCACAAACACGAGACGATTTGTGCCCCCTTTGCAGTTTATTCAATTATTTTTTTGTGAAATCTTACGTGTACAGTGGTTTGGAAAATCAATTATTATTATTTACGTAACAAGGACCTTCAAGAAGGACTATCTGGTTTAAGATGTTTTTCACATTCAACCGAGCTTCAATGTCTCCCTACTATATTCAAGCTTTCAAGCTTCTTTAATGGATTCAGAAGGCTGTATATTTGCACATACCTGTAATTATTCACTTCATTTCCTTATATTTTAGCTGGACTGATACTGCTGATTACCAGGAGCCTTAAGCACACCATATGGTACTTTTGGGCACATAGAAGAAAATAAATGATAAAAGCAAGGAGACAATCATTTAGGAGTATCAATTAGGGACAGGTTCCTAGGCATCAATTCCTAACAATATGGCTGAAGACAAGTGAAGAGACACATGAAGGGTGTTTTAAAGCTGTTGCTTTTTGGCAGACAATTTTTGTACGGTTAATTTTTCTGTTTGAAAAAATAATTCTTATTTTAGTTTCTTCATAGATGTATGGGTGCCATTAGGGCCAGTATAATACAAGTACAAATGCTTCAAAACAGGTAGTGCTTTAAAATAACTAAATGAAGTGTATGTATACTGAATGTGTAAGTCAAGGTGAGTGTATGTATGTAGTGTGTTTTTAATGGGATACTTCTTGTCCCTGGGGGATATCTCTCATGGAAAATTAGTGGAGGATGAATATTAATGCTCCAATAGGGATGAAGACTGATCCTTAGACAAGTGGAAGAAGTGAAGTATGGATGAATGAATAAAAGTTTTACTGTCAGCACTTTACAGGGAAATATTCTCACCCACCACAGCTTCATTACATGAGCAAAAAAAAAGACCGGAAGCATCAACTACAAACACACAAATTCCTTGTATACATAAGGGCAGTGCTATGATGATGCAGAAGCTTTGCTACTTCTTGGAAACAGAACTATCACAGGAGTAGTAAACGAATTGTGTGTAACAACAAGGTATGGAAAAGTACCACATGCTAAATAAGTTAGTGTTATTCATTTACTAGAAGTATTTTATAGAAGTGCTAATGAAATGGTCAGTAGAAATGTAGTATGTGCAGTGTATTTGTGTGTGTGGGAGTGAGTGAGTGAGTGAGTGAGTGAGTGAGTGAGTGAGTGAGTGAGTGAGTGAGTGAGTGAGTGAGTGAGTGAGTGAGTGAGTGAGTGAGTGAGTGAGTGAGTGAGTGAGTGAGTGAGTGAGTGAGTGAGTGAGTGAGTGAGTGAGTGAGTGAGTGAGTGAGTGAGTGAGTGAGTGAGTGAGTGAGTGAGGTGAGATGCATAAAAAGCTAATAACAATAAGGTGTACATTAACTAAGAAATATGGTATACAGTTTTATTTTATGTTTTGCTTTCAAACTAAGGCTTTTTGCTAAAACAGATGTGTACATCTTGCAGTACATCAGGACACACACACACACACACACACACACACACACACACACACACACACACACACACACACACACACACACACACAACACACACAACACACACAACACACACAACACACACAACACACACAACACACACAACACACACAACACACACAACACACACAACACACACATATGCACACACACACCACACGCACGCACACTGCACACTGCACACACGCGCACTACACACTGCACACACGCGCACACAAACACACACACACTACTATACAACACACACCACACTACTTATGCAGCTATATGTAAATGCCCTACACTTGATGCACTTTTTACACAGCATGGCTTGAATGCTAGCTACCATGGACTCTCCTTCTGAAAATGCCTTTTGCTTCCTCTACTGGGAAAGTCTCAGTATCATGTGTTGGCCTTAACTAACAGACAATGTCAAAATTTGTTAACAGTGCACCAGATTCAATTTCATGATGGCTAAATGTTCTTGGGAGCATGCACTCAGACTGGTCACACTTTTAAATTTACTTAGCCAGTGTCCTCTTTCAGTATCTTCTGAATAATGTATCAAAATTCTAGAAAAATCACTGCTCATGGTTTTTTTTGCAGGTCTACTACACACACACACAACACACACAACACACACATATGCACACATATGCACACACACACCACACGCACGCGCACTGCACACACGCGCACTACACACACGCGCACTACACACTGCACACACGCGCACACAAACACACACACACTACTATACAACACACACCACACTACTTATGCAGCTATATGTAAATGCCCTACACTTGATGCACTTTTTACACAGCATGGCTTGAATGCTAGCTACCATGGACTCTCCTTCTGAAAATGCCTTTTGCTTCCTCTACTGGGAAAGTCTCAGTATCATGTGTTGGCCTTAACTAACAGACAATGTCAAAATTTGTTAACAGTGCACCAGATTCAATTTCATGATGGCTAAATGTTCTTGGGAGCATGCACTCAGACTGGTCACACTTTTAAATTTACTTAGCCAGTGTCCTCTTTCAGTATCTTCTGAATAATGTATCAAAATTCTAGAAAAATCACTGCTCATGGTTTTTTTTTGCAGGTCTACTACACAACAGACTGGTGACCCACAATTGGTAGCTAACTGAGGCATCACTGCATGGACCATATATTAGTATGTTCATTCTTCCTTTACATGTCTAACTTATGATTCCTTTAACAACAGATTCAATATTGATAAAAAGTGGGGTATACAAAACAGGATTGAGTAGAAAGCAGACAGGCCTGGAAGAGACATTCAGCAGTGCTATATTCAATGTCTACTACTGTACAACAAAGATTATGCACACAATACAGTATTGCTACAAATATCTATGTACATATTTCATTGGAGTGATGATATATTACAACTATTATTTAGTCTATATATAATTGCACAAAAATAGCCAAGCTGTGAAAAATGGTGAGCCTAAAAAACCTGGGTGAAAAAGTTGTGAAATCAAATTATTTATTATAAATTTTTCCAAAAGGTTGTACAAAAGGACAAGCCTGTAAATGTACTCCCCACAAACACACACATACAGACACCACAAAAACAATAAAACCACTAGGACTAAGGGGACAAAACAATAGGATTGTACAAAACAACATAAACACCTTAATAATAATACACAAAAAAACAGAAAAGAAAACGATGGAGGGCTGAACGGACTTTTTAATCTGCAGAATGATATGAGGTAAAGAGTTCCTCAAAAATGGGCTGTTGACAAAGAAAGAATAACGAAAAGAATTAATAGGAGAAGTAACAGGCTAAATAGATAGAGGATGTGATCTTGTAGGAACTTTAGACAACTGAAAATATTCACGAAAAGGTAATGAATTCCTGTGGTGAAGACTATCATGAATACAACAAATGGAGAAGACAAGTAGCTATGATGTTGTTGGATAGAAGGCCAGTTTAACTCTTGCATGCAGCTAGGCATCAGAAGATTTGCTCCAACCATATGATGAAGGAATTCACCTGCTGTTGGAAGCCCAATGGGCAGCTTTTTGCTGTACTAATTTTAAAACATTAACGTTCTAGCAGTGTGAGAATGCCAAACAGGGCAGGAATACTCTAGCACAGGGTAGACAATGCATTTGTAAGCAGTAGATTTAGAATCATTGAATAAACAGTGATGAAGAAAGTTACGTGATCTTGTAGCTTTGGCTGAAATGTATTTACAATGTTCATTACAATTAAGCTTTGAGTCAATGAGAACACCAAGGTATTGAACAGCAGGGTGGTGTGAAATAACGGATGAATCTAGATGATATGATGGTAAAATTGGGGAACGTTTGTTGGAAATTACAATGCCGTCACACTTGAGATGCAACAGCCACTTTTTGCCCTACTGAGCTATGCAATGATGTTAATGCTAAAATTTCTTCAGACTTTGAGAGATACCAGTGGGGTGAACAACATTGTTAATAATAACAGCATGGGTATGGATTATGGTGGTTCATGTTCATAAAAAGTGCTATAGTTTTACAAGGATGCTTTATTATTATTATGTAGTTATTGTTGTATGGTTGTTTTATTACAGTACTAGCATTGGTACCTGCCCTATGTGTAGGACCATCTCCACATTAAACATTTTAATGCCACGAAGAGGGACTAAGCATTATAAACACCAGCACTGCTAATGTAGCTATGTAGGGTACATGGTGATGTAACATTTTTTAAAGAGCATGAGGTTTTCTTATGTCATTAATGATGCAAAACACTAAAGTTTATTGTTTGTGGTTTTGACAGGAATGTAGTTTAATTATTCAGTGCATCTTCCCTACCAGTGACTTCAACGTGCTGTATAGAACAAACGAAACCTTTGCTGCTTTACATGAGAACTAATGCAACAATAATTAATATATTGGGAACCAAGCATAAATATTAGTGTCCTATATTTGCTGTGTAGCATGTATGTCGATAGTGCTTTAAAGTACATGATCCTTATGCAGTACATAATAATTTATAGTGAAGCATGCATGCAAGGCTAGCTAATTAGTTAAACTGCATGCGAGCTAAGGCAATTGTATACAGTATACCCTACATTACATACAGGTTGTGTACACACGGTACAGTTTCAGTTTCTACATTTTGATGTTTACCTTACCGACTGTCACAAAGAGAAATGAACTTGAGCATAATTTAAAGTCAACACAATTTGCAGTTATAGTTACTGCATGGCAAGCAAAAGTTCAGAACTTGTCCTATGCACTTTCAGTTCTGATGTTGCAGTGACACATATACCTCTTGCCATACAAAAACCCAGTTTTGAAACACCTGCAGTGTAATTGACCAATAAGGTAATGTATGAATCTTTAGAGTGAAAGCATGTAAGCAGGATAGTGAAACAGTTGTGCCAGGTCAGATGCAGTTCCTCGGTGTAAACTATGGATCTGCATGGTTCCAGTATTATCATTTTTCAGATGCACAGTAGTATTTGTTCAATAATGCAAGCTGCCTATTACTACAGCAGTATTGAGGTAAGTCTGAACAAACAGTTTTTCATGTCAGTGCACACCTACGTGCTTAAAACAAAGATGTAGATATTCTGGATACTGGTGAAAGAAGCTTTTACCTACTCTAATACAACACACTGGACCAACACACAGATGGACAAATATGTTGGCAATTTGTCTGCCCTGTCCCAAAAGTGCTATAAGAGTCCCTATTATTTGAGGTAATTCAGTGCCAGTGCTGAAAAACTGATCATAAGAGTTTGTAGATGAAGACTTGCATGGAACAGATAGAGCAAAAAGGTGCATCAAAAAGGTCCCAAAAGTGAAAAAAAAAGTTATGACCTAGGCGGGGATTGAACCCTGGCTGGTTATAATAACTTGGGGTTAAGGGAGGTGCACAAATCGCCACAGTTGTTTATCAGTGGTTTTGACAGGAATGTAGCTCAACTTTTCAGTGATCCTTCCCTACACCAGTGCCTTCATCGCCCTATAAAGAGCGAACAAAAGCACGTATTGATTTGCTACAACAACACTCGAGTTGCCAGATGATGGGCGTTTAATTTCGCTAAAGTCCCGCCTCGATACGTGCTTTGCATGCCAAGATATGATGAGCTAAAAGTCGTGTTTTAAAAAGGTGTTCACAAAAAGGTACTGAGTAGAAAGAAAAAATCTGTCAACACGTGGATTTGAACCCACGACCTCTTACACGCTAGTCAGGCGTTCTACCACTTGAACAGTATGTGCTGTGGTTTTCAAAGGAATGTTGCTCAAGTTTTCTCTACACCTTGGCTTTCTACGCGCTGTAGAGACCGAACGGAAGCACGCGTGAACTCGTGATAACAATCTTAGAGTAGGCGGATGATGAGCGCTTCATTATCAGCACAGACTATGTCGATTCACGCCAAGTCTGGTGAGTAAGCAGCGTGACCGTCAGACAGACAGACAGACAGCTTTTCAGCTTTATATATTACAGTATATGCATGACTGTTGTATTAGAGTATCTTGATTGTCAGCAGTGTAAGGAACTGGACTCCAAAGTGGGGACTTCTAACTACCCTCCTTGTTTATGCTTATAAGCTATTGTGATAAATGAAAACTAATGGGGGATCTGGTGATATCCCTCTAAGCTTTGAAAATGAATATGAGAATGACTTCAGCAGTTTCTATGGATATTTGCCTGACTGTTGCATTAGGGTGGCTGATATATATCTAGATCTTAATGTAATGTTTAGCATTCATTGTAAGGATTCAGTTGATAAGATACTGTAGAATGTAGACATACATAATTGCTGACATTCTATAGTATTTTTAATAAGGAAGGCTGTTGATCCCCTCCATATATATAGAAACCCCTGCCCCACCTTCTCTGTCAGATGAACTATAGCAGTGATCGTGTGATCTTCACAACAAAAAGTGAACAATAATCTCTATACCCTCATGCATTTTTGAAAAATCTTGGATGACAAACTGTTTAATCAACTTTTCCTGTTCTGAATATCACCTAGCTTTGTATAATATTATGGCCCTGGAATCACAAAAATTGTGGCTTGCTTTTGAATATGCACTCCCCACCCCCCACAAAAAGAGAAGTTGCCATTGATCCACAAAGAGAAAAAGGTAGCCAATTACCTTTTTATAGAAAAATAATAATAATGACAATTTTTATTTTATATACCCAGGCTAGATGGACTGCCCTTGCCTACCACCCCCAGCAGTGCTGGACTTATACTTGAGAAATGAAAGTCACTTTAAGCACTGCCAGCAACTTTGGTGGCAAAGTTGCAGTATGAACATTCCATAAAAGCTCCACCATGAATTATCTGCTATGAAATAAACACAAGCCATATAAAAATCCTATCACATACTTTTCATGAAGAATTCATGAACTTTGTTTGCTAATGGTTTCCATCAATACAATAATCAGCTGAACAATACAATTAGCAAGAAGTACAACTAAAAGTATACAGAAACTGTTGTGGCTCCTTGGCCATGGTGACAGAAACTAAAATACACAGTACATGCTTGAAAGTAGCCAGTGAAATCAGCAACCTTCAGTTCAGGTAAATGTAATTGTGTTTCCAACTCCTGTAGGAGATAAAAGAGTTATTTTGACATACGTGGCATGTTTGGGTATCACAACCCTGAGATCAACTGAAGTGTGAGATTGTAATACTGCAATTATCCTGACACATACTTTACAATGAGTACCAAACATTGCCAGGTTACTAACTAAGTCAGTGAACTGCATGTAACACATTAGCCAGAAAAACAACATTAGGGACCTGCCTATTATGCTGGCATAATTATTAGCACAATAGGGTGTCTGAAAATAATGCTAGCATAAAAGGCTGAATACTTGTGCAATACTTGCTTCTCAAAATACATATCGCAGAAAAAATCGATATATACTCTAATAGAACAGTCAGTAACTCTAATAGAACAATCAGGTAGCTGAGTGTTCTATTAGAGTATGTTCAGTTGATCTTTTCTGTGACATGCAATTTGACAAGCAAGGATTTACCAGTCTGTGCTTCAGCCATTTGTATATTAAAAGTGCAAATTTATTAGCAAAACATGGGGAACTGAGGCCATAGATATTAAGCATAATAGACAAAAATTTTGAGCAGCAGAGCATAGCATAAATGGCTAAATGATAAGCGTATTAAGAGGGTCCCTAAACAACATCATCATTTAGGTATTGTGTACATAGTTACAGTTTGCACTATATGTGCTGTGCATCCAAGATGGTCCAACAAGTATTTCCAAGCAGTGTTTAATATAAGACCAACATTACCCTTGAAATCTACTGCTTACTTACATGTTGCACCTTCATTGATATTTTCCTCAACATATTATACGAATTACAATTAAAAGCCATAGGATGCTTGTATTTATTGCACCAGTTCTGCACAGAATTAATTAAAAGAACTATGGTTTCCACTAAATGTTTAGTTGAGACAGCATTTGTGGAGCTTTATTATAGAATCTCTGGTGGCAGGGGGTACAACCCCCATATGCACTAAATATAACTTTATTAAAATTAATGTCTAATTGCAAATGAAAAACCATTCTGAAATTTAAATATACAGTGCATGGGCTTTGTCAGTTTTAATTTAACTACAAGCTTGGTGTTTAGGTTAGCACTTAAGAATTGATTTTTATGGCTAGTAGCTACATAAAAAGGTACATTTAAAACATGCAATTAGTACAAAATAAGAAGAGGTTTTGATTTCAGCTCATATACTGGACTTCTTTACGTATTCATTTAGAAAGAATTTGGATAATAGTTGACTGTTTTATTAGAGCATTTTAATTTTAAGCTTCAATCTAAACCTTTTGCAAAGTAGCTAAATAATGACAGTTTACACATTGCATGGTTATTAGATTAACCACCACTTTTGTGGCTGATACATTTACACTTTTAAATGTATGCACAAACTGTGAACATCTTTTTGAAAATTCATATTGCAGAGACAGTGTATATATGGCTTCTAGCTTTGGTGTAACTATAGTATGTTCACGTTGAGCTGAATCCTGAAAAACAGTTAATAGTGGATTTTTTCTCAACAGAGTTAACATTTCAGCCAACCAGATGTAATAGCAAAGGTGTCAACAACAGACATGTACGGTTTGGCTCCATTACAAGTTCGGGAAAGGGCTGTAATGGACACTGTACTTATATGGCTTCCCCATAGGAAATGTATTATGAAAATTTTGATTGGCCGTAAATATTATGTCAAACATTTGAACAATAAGATTTTGAAACATTTTTAGCGGGTCAAGCAGTACTACAAATGAGCCAAATTTCAAGATCGTGTGTAATTGCATCCATGAGTTATTAAATGTTTTTGAGGATTCAGCTCAACGTGAACATACTATAGCAGTGAAGTATGCAGTTGTGGGAAGCTGTTCAAGTTTTGGCACCTGCTTGGGTTGGGCATGAAAATTCACGCTTTAACATATTTTTGCTTATTTAACTTCTAAGTTTTCACTATCCTAGATGCTGGAAATAGTTTGTGATATGTTTTTAGTTAGTTAGGCTTCTTTGTGAACTATCAAATAGCTGGAAAATTTATAGAATTTAAGGATGTGGATGAACATGTGTGTGAATATTGTTAGACTAACAACCCACAAAAAAACATTAATTATTAATGGCAATAAGAGTAGATCAGTGTGTGGGTGCACAGAAATATTACAGATTTTACTGGTTACTTTTTGCCATGTTCTACTACTCAGATTATAGACAACTGAAACTTGAGATTTCTTATTATTTGTTCTACTTTTAATAATGCTTTAATAGAGTAGTCAAGCATATTCCATGTATTAACCAATGAGAATGGTATTTCATGGAAATGATACAGAGTGTTGAATTCCAGGGATTTTAATTTCCAATGGAGAAAGCTATACTAGACATTGTAAAGTTAATTATATTATGTAAATCACAATAATTATTTATCCATCCCCTTTCTGGAGCTCAATTGTGGTCTTAGCTCATGCATGGACTTCCTGGCACCAAAGAAAGCAAGCCGGTTAGAGTTGCACTATATACTACATTAGTGTTGTGTGGCCAGACCACTTTTGTCCTTTTTTGAGTGATGGTTGGCGGAAACTCCTTCAAAAAAAGTAGTCTGGCCACACAAGAACATGGAAACATTGGGATGATTAAATTCTTAATTCGTGTTTGCTTTGTGTGTGCAAAAGTATAATTGTTGTATCAATAATTCTGTTTTTTTAATATGCACACATAATACACTCTCCCCCCCACACTTTTAATGTTGTGCCACATAGTCTATTGGCGTTTGCACAGTAAAATAAGTTTTTCATCCAAGTAGGCATTTTAGAATGTTTGATGTTAATAGCTAATTGAACTGAAAAATGCATGTACATATAGTCGCTACAGTTAGACATAAAGTGAGCAACTGGCACTAGTTGCCATCTACATACATACATAGCATTATTAGCGAAGATTTCATGTCAGCTACTAAGTTTTGCATTGCCATGTAGCTATTACACATGCAAATAATTCCAGACTGAATGATGTCAGCTAGCTACGTGGAAACCTTTTATCTGACAAACTGCATCAGTCCTATAACCAGACAATTCATTGGCTCTGTTGTCATTTAAGTTTCTCCTTGTTAAGATCAGTGATCATGTGTTTGAGAGGTGCAAAATCTACTTGTGGTAGACCACTGCATGCTGCATGCTGCCAGTAACTTTCTCTGGCAGTAAGTGAAGCCAAAGTATAACTTTCTTCAGTGAATTTTGTTTAAATGTTTTTTTTTGTGTTGTGTGTTATGTAAACAATCAATTTTTTAAAAGCTACATGCATGGAAACCATTCCAAAGTCTGATGGTACTTTGGAAAAAGAATGCTCAGGCCACTCTAAATGAATTATCTGTTTCCCATCCTGGACTCAGGCACATTTCCATGCAGGCGGGCAGTCCATTTCCATTATTCCATTATAATTGGCAGCTTTTCAAGCCATTATTTGCTTGCCAGTTGCCACAGTCATAAAGCTGCATAAAAGCATGCTTAAGCTTGTTAAGTTGCAAAAATTACGCATATGTGAATTTGTGCAGACTTGATAGCACTGCCTGACACAGTTACAAGATGGCTGTTTACTGAGTTTATACAGAATACAAAAATAACCAGAAAAATAATGGAAGAACATGGAATAATGGAATACTTAGAGCTGAAGAGCTGCTCGCTATTTCATGTCAGACTACAGAAGATTCCGCAGTGTAAGTGCTATGCTATCAGATTTACAGTGGGACACTCTCAAGAGAAGAAGAGATATTCAATCCTTATGTGTATTCTACAAGATAACTAATGGTCTAGTAGATGTATCTCTACTAGAACTGTGCCATTGCAAACCCACTTGTTACTAGAGGACATAATAAGAGGTTTACCAACATCTCAACATCAGTGGAAGTTGTAAGTACAGTTTCTTCCCAAGGATAATTCCTAAGTGGAACTCCTGGCTCCCTGGTATAGTAATTAATTCACCCACACTGGAACAATTTACACTATACACTTACATATGTAATCATTATAATTAATAATTAAACATTGTATTATACTCATATGTATGAGTGTTACAATTAAATTATAATAATGACAGTAACCAGATGCGGATGGTGGCCGGGAGTCCGGGACTGAAACAGGGAATTTATTTGGAATGGCCTTAAATGAATCAACACAAGTTTGTAACTGCTTAAATCGCAATGGATGGCCTTTTGTAACTGGATGTATAGCCATAAGTATCTTTCATGCAACAAATTTAAAAAAAAGGCACAACTTAGTTGTTCTTTACAAACTGTTCATGTGTAGCGTTTAATGCGCATGCGTATAAGTGAATAATTCATGATTCAAAAAAGCGGAAATGACATGACAACTTTTAGCTTCGAATGCACTCTGTGTACGACTGTTATTCGAACACACAGTGATATATTAAGTCCGTGGCATCCATGTAGGTATGTGTAATTAATATTATACCTTAAAAGGTTTCAGGTCGTATTAGCTAAAGCTCAGCTCGCAGCAGGTACAGCAGCTATAGGTGCTAGAGAGTTGGTTAGGAAAGTCACAGTTCTGATTTATTTCTACACATCGGTAAGGTAAGAAAATGGATTGTAATGCGTGATGTGTTATGTTATCATGTTGGCTTGGGTGTAGTGTAGCGGCTAGCCGGCTTGTCAGTCACGGTGAGTCTATCGGGTCCGGAGCCGGGACGACGTCGTCCTACAAGTCGACAAGAAGTGAGCACAAGAGTCACCAGATTCTGGTGACTCTTGTGCTCGCCTCTTGTTTTACCTCGTTCTCTTGTGCTCCGGCGCTTCTTGTGGGACGACCTCTGCCTCTGGCCACGTGCAGAGGACCTCTACACTTGTGTTCGCCTCAACCTCGTGAATGGCCTTAATTGATCGAGGGCATGATCAGGGATATTCTGGGAAAAGCACCACATAGTATACGTAAGTACCAAGCTAGTCAATGGCTAGCGAACAAACGGTCACATATATGCATGTTAGGATTCTCTCCTGCCAAATCACCTTTCACATGTCACATGTAGTCTATGCCAATATGGTGACTGGACCTTGCAGTGCTCAATATTTTTACAGGAACATTTCTAAGGCGCCGCGGTGTTGTCTGGAAGACAGTCAAAGGAACAGCTGGAAAGAGAACCTACGTACATAAAAAAGAATGCATAACTATGCCAAAGAGGGGACAATGGGTCCTCGGGTAGTGGAGAGTCATTGGCTGATGTATGGACCACTCAATGGCAACCACAACAGAGGCCAATTTCACCAACAGCCATGCAGGTTCTGGATAGCACCATCCAACCCGATGACTACAGGATCTAACTTGCAGCCTGCTTGTCCTGTTAGACAACACACAGATCCTGGGGACCAGATAGCGCCATCATCACCAAGATCTACTAGAAGGACAATGAGTCATGTTAGTGAACTACAATTTGCTCCAGACAAGCCATTGGATCCATACAAGTACATTAGCTTTGTATCTCACATTTCATAATACAAGTTTTTGTGGTAGCTATTTGTGTAACCTATAAGAAATTGTAGTGTCATCTGACCATTTATGTAACCCTAACATGTAGTAAACACACGTGGGTGCTACCTACAAGGTTTTTTTTATTGACCAAATACTTACGTATGAGCGTGGAATGCAGCTATAGTACGTCAAAACTTAATATTATTAGTCGTTGCATATATTCTTCAACTAAAAGTTATGCCTTGTTCAAAATCAACACAGACACTGGTTCTCGAAAATACAAATTTATCTAAAAATGCATACTTATATACGTAACTTGACAACTGGTTTACAATCAATGAACAAATTATCAGAGTAATGGTGCCAGTTTGTCAACAAGATAGTTGTTACAACCATTTTACCATGCCACATGTCAAGTATCTTGTCATCAACCACAAGCTCATTGGGGTATAGTGAAACTTGTGTAATAAGGACACCTCCCAACCAAAAGTGTCCTGGTTATCAAGGTGTCTTGGTTTTCTAGGTCATACTAAAGGATACTTTGAGGCCATTATAACAAGTGTCCAGATTATGCATCCTGGTTGTCACATGCAGCTACATAATGAAACAGTGAGTGCCTTTGTGTTTGCTTTCAGTGGCTTAGCTAGGCCTCAGGCCTAAAACCAGGTATCATCATAATGTACTTGCAACTATTTTTCATTCAGTTGCTAGTTAGATTGGCTAAATGTACACTATTCATTAATGGAAACATGTTTCTGTGTGGCTTGCTACTTTATGATGTTAAATCATATATTGTTGACTGCATCACTCCTTGTCACGCTTGTGGACACATGCATTGACTTGGTGTATAGACATGGTTGTGAATTGTTCATAATATACACCACCAACAATACAGCAGGTGTCCCTTGTGTAATGAACTAATGACTAATCATGACTCCCTCATTCCTATGTGAGGAAAACAATTCTTATTGGTTCTTGCTATAATAAAAGTGTCTCATTTTAAAATGTTATTCACCAGTGCCAAGAGCATGTGGTCTTCAAATTAATATTGGTTTTGAGAGCAAGGTAATTTACATTTGAAGTACATACCACACTGCTATTATAATAGCCACTTTTTGTAGCCTGTCCTCAATTTTGACATTGTGCTAAGCATTAGTATGCAGGGATATACTTTGAATGGGGGTATAATACAGCAGATGTAGAAGTTAATTATTGACCTCACTTATCCTAGAGACTTTATTTGGAAATGTGATTAGGAGAGGTGCACAAGTAACTTGGTGCAAGGCCTGTCCTTTGTCTAGTCCACATCATTTTGCTCATGAACTTGTAGACACCCAAAAATCACTTCTGGTTTCCCATTATCATCCTGTATGTCCGTATTCCATTTAGTGGCACTGGGATGAATATGTAGTTATGAACACAGAGAAGCCATTGCATGCGTGAAAGTGGAAAAAAAATTTTTTTTGACTAATGAGAGTTGTATTCATAAGTAGCTATTTATGGTATGTTGTTATTATGCATGGAAACAGTTTATAATACTATTTTTCAGTACTAAATGCTGAGCTTTGCCATAACCTAAACAAGAGAGTGAACTGTCAATGTCAGGAGGGGTTCTAGCTATATTGCAGGTGGGATTAAACACATGTCAATGGGAATCACTAATTTTACCATTATACGTAGCTATACACCCTTGATTGTAGTGATAGTAAGGATTTGTAGTGATGTGTAGCTTGATATTTGTTTACAGTGGAATTGTTCTATTCTGAACACTGTCCTTTAAGTGATTTCAGGGGTCTAAATGTGTGAAAACTAATACAAACATGTCTGCATTATTCACATTTTGTTACATGTTTCTGACTCCCTCTGTATTCACAGGCTTTAAGTCCCCCTAGTGGGATAGCATTTACAGAATAAAGTGTACTGATTAGTCCAAGTGTCCTTATTAGTAAGGTGTCCTGATTTCAGGGAGTGTACACTAATACAAATGGACCATGGACAAGTGTCCTGATCACCTGATTTCAGGAGTGTAAATGTGTTTACACTAAGGACAGACCATGGACAAATCAAGATGCCCTTGTTGGAGAATGTGTCCTGGGTCTAAATGCATGTACCTGTTTTGTCTATAAGAAATTTTTGAGACGTGTCAGGAAGACAATCAAGTCAACAAGACAGCCCACACCCAAGAGAAGGTATACCAGCCATAAGGGGCCATGTGGTGGGTCTTTGAGTAATGGTGAGGCATCGGCTGACCACTCTACAACAGCCACTGACAACAGAGGCCAAGTGCCAACTACCAGTTGAACAGACTCTACAGGGTAGCACCATTTACATTGACATCTACAAAAGCTACCTAATTGGACCAGATTTCATCTGGTGAGTAATATATCTCTTGGCAACAGATGAAGAGCACAAAGGACCTGTTAGTTGGTTGCATAATGTTGTGTTGACAATATAGATATTCACACACAAACAAATGTACAATCATAATACCGGTATGGCCTACTACATACATGTCATGACAACAACTTCTCTACAACCAGAAGTTAATTACAATATACTATTACAAGTGTGCAAATACAGGAAATCACTACCAATAGCCTGGACTCAGTAGTAAATTAAACTGAATTAATCAATAAGATTGTCCTATGGGGATACTCTGTATAGATAGCAGCAATGTAGATTTCAAAGCAAAATGGTCTTTATAAGGTAGTCTTTGTTAGGAGGTGGTTATAAAGAGGTGAGCACTACGTGAAATTGTTTAGTTTACTGTTCCATTCCACCATTCCATTCCACTGAATCCAGATGCCCCAATACATCATGGGCCAGTTTTTCATGGTGCTTGTGGTGTAATAACCATATATGGCCAGGACAAATCATGTCATGTGATAGTTTATGATGTTCTGAAGCTTCAATTAATGGCTACCTTAGCTGGCTAGTTCAGATAAATAACACATTTACATTACCGACAACATAAAGAAAGGCATACCTATAATGATTTAGAACATGCACTATGACCAGAGAGCATGACTGACCTGAGAAAGGTGAACTACTGTAAACAACAGTGTCAACAGGGCTATATACAACAGCTGTACAGTTGCTACCACTTTGGTTACTATAATCACTGGTATCCTTAATTGCTGTGTCCAACATGATTCAGTTTTACTAGCCACCAACTGTTTTTGGGGATACATGGTAGCCATAACAGTTCGCTCTGAAATTATTAGGTGAATATATATATATATATACAATGCTTTTGTGTTTTAGTGTTTTAGTGGTTTAAACCTACATCAGGTTTCATCCCAAATATGTTATTCCATTACCAGTCACATTGGCCAAGTGTGCATTTTATTTTATAGACATGTATTATATGGCTTGCTGCTTTACAATAATATTGTGTTGTTATACACTTGTCTCACTGTAGTCCAATATGTTTTGACATCTTAAAGGAACCCTTTATCACTCTTTGCGGACACAGTTACTGGTTAGTTAGACATAGTATATGTGGTTGTGACTTGACTGTATTGTTCACTCCACAGTTATGATTGTATATCATCAAGTTTTAAACAATACAGCAGGTGTCCCTTGTGTAATGAACCAATGATTAATGATGATTCCCTCATTCCTAATGTGACATGTAAGTCAACCTCTGTACCTTCATCTTTGTCCTCTGTTCCTATTAATGAACAGGGGAATTTGAAACAATTGATAACCCCATTTCTTATCTCTAAATATTATTTCTAGGTGTCCTTGAGCTACGCATGTAAGCAAAAAACTCTGTATCAGGAGGGAGCTGTTGCGGCTGCATTGAAGTGAAAATATGCATGCCATGTGAATCATTTACTATTATAATGATAGTGGGAGCTAGTAAGTACGTGTGGCATGGTATTTGCTTACAGTGGAATTGTTGCATTCTAGACAACATCCCTATTACCTGATTCAGGGGTCTAAATGTATATGAACTAGTACAAATGGTGATATTGGACAATTGTCCAAGGTGTCATTTTGTCAGGTGTCTTGATTTCAGGGGTCTAAATGTGTGTACACTATAAGGGAACATGAACAGCTACCTGGATCCTGTTAGAGAAGTGACCTGGGTCTAAATGCACGCACACATAAAATAGCATGCACGCTTATGCATCGTGCTATATATACATGTCACTGTTTGTTTCTGTTTGTTTACAGAACATTTTTGAGATACATGTATGTGAGGAAGACAATCAAGGATACAACTGACAAGAGAGTCCATACCAGAGAGAAGGTATACTAGATATAAGGGTCTTCAAGTAATGGCAAGTCATCAGCTGATGTATGGACCACTCTACAGTAGTACGAACAGCACTGTAGTCACACAGTGAGGTGAGCCATCATAATAGTACATATTGTGTATTTGATTATGAGTGGGAATTGGCATACAATTTTCAGCTACAGTGGAACCTTTCATAGTGGGAGTTATAAAAGTGAAGCATCTTGGGCCTGTTTTCTCAAGCTGACACTTATGTAAATTGAAACCATATCACAGCCAGAACAAATTATCATCATTGTAAACCTTGTTAGCTATCTAAGCTGCTATGTTTGTTACATGCTTTGTACTTACTTTATTAGCTTTAAGTATGCTTGAA
The DNA here is from genome assembly GCF_963678975.1 of Dysidea avara. Classification (NCBI taxonomy): domain Eukaryota; kingdom Metazoa; phylum Porifera; class Demospongiae; order Dictyoceratida; family Dysideidae; genus Dysidea; species Dysidea avara. The sequence goes on from NC_089280.1 coordinate 35,470,612, forward strand.
AAGATACACAGAAAGGAGAAAAAGTTCACAACTGTACCTGGACGGCCTCAAACCTGCAACCATCCGATTTACACTCGAACACTTACATGAGTCTGCCAGGTGGTCAGGATGTTTTCTCCTTGTTAATTTCATGTATTTGTAACCATAGGAACTCTAGATTCATCACAGAGACATATCCAGGGGGGGGGTTCCAGGAAACACCATTTCAATTTAAAAATTGAAATTTCAGGTTTCCAGAATCTAGAATCTATCATGAAACAAGATACATTTTAAAACTTTATCTTAGTTAAGTAGCTAATAGTTTCTCACATGATAGTAGCACTTTTGTGACATTGTTTTGAACAATAATTTTGGTGAAAAGATACTCTGATAAAGCAGTCAGGTAATATAAACTACTGTAATATAACAGTCACTTAGCTATTTTCAAAGTTCCTGCGTATGCTCCTGCATCATCAGAAGCACATGCAAAGCAAAGAGCCCTGACCACCTCTTGACATATATTACTGACCAAAGTTGCTTAGTTTGGTGCTCTTAGCATGCACATCAGCAGGTGATAAAACACATGGCATTGCTCCATGCATGGCCTCCACAATCTGTTCACTAACCACTTTGGGGTGGTGCATGGTTAACCTAAAGGGCAAATAATTATAGTTATACATTATCTATGGTTGGGACTCAAAAATACAGACCAGCTGATTAAACTCTTAAATACCATAATAAATTTTCATTCTAAAATGGTTTTTGTATGCAAGCATTATTCTATGCTAATTTTTGCCCAATTATGCCTTAGAGATATTAGCTAAAATTTCCAAGAGCATTAACTGTACATGTGTGTCTTGCTGCCTTTAATACTGTAGCTATTTGCTTTCAACTAAGACACATTAAGATGTAGTTAACAGTGCTGCAAAAGATCAAGACACTCTAATACAGCAGTCATGTATGTAAAATAAATCTCATAATTCATACAAAAATATTTTAAAATAAAAACTGCTTTTGTATATTGGATGTATTGGGACCATATCGATGTTCACTGGCTTTCACCATTGTATACCATATGACTCTTACATCTCCACATAGCAATCCAATATTTTGACACCTTAAAGGCGCCTTTTATCAGCAGGGTTCTGTGAAGTAATCCAACCATTACCAACTGCCTGAAATGCTGTGCTACTGTTGAATAAGTGGTGTATAGTATGTGATGACTCTATACTGGTTGCATAAATTGTCAACCAACCAAAGAGTCATCACTTACTATAATTGTTAAGTTAGTTTTGGAAGTTTTGTTATATATATTCATTGTCTGATTATAGATCAAACCATACAGGGACCTTGCTCCATCTTACCTCATTGTAGAACAACTGTAACTTATATATAGGAGTTAGTGTGTTTTAATTAAATATTAAATGAGTGAATGTAATATACTGAGAAAGAAAATTGTTTTAAACAATGTCGGTCAGTGTATATGAGTATGACAGTAGTAATTTCTTGACAAGAAGATGACCTACACATTGTAAGGGTGATGTATAGTATGTTTACCTGTATATAGGCATCAGACCTACAGTATTGTAGGGAATCTTGGGCTGTCCACTGTAACTGTTAGGTTTGTACTCATGTGCTAAAAACTAGAACTGGAGACAATAATCTACTAGAGGATATGCTTGTTAAACAAGTACGTACAGTTAAGTGCCTATTGTTCAATTACTATATACATGATTGTAGTGTAGTGTCCAAACCTCTCAAGTATAATTATATTACATATGTTTGCAATCAAATACAAATAAAAATTTGTTTCAGTGAAATAGTATTGATAAAACTTTTGAGATTGGTTGTCCTACGTTTCCGCTCATACATATTAATTTTGTTGAGATCATGATGGCAATAGAAAGTGATCTTGATGTACTAGTTTAATAATGTGATAAGGTACGTAGTGGCTATCAGTTTCTTGTGCACGTTGATTGAAGAGGTGGCCACCTTTTCTTGTGAGATAGCCAATACTTGCCTGGGCATGTGGCACTATGTGTAACCGGTGAAGAAATTGTGTATTTATAAGAATTGACTACCAACCAAATTATATTATTTGCCTGATGTATTACCAGTATGCTTCAAAAATATTATCTTTCCCCCTGGCATAGAACAACTGTAACATGTAGGAGGCACATTGTGCTGGCTAATAGTCATTGTTTATGTTGTAATAAAGTGACAAGTGACAAAGGGTATTTTTTTAGGAATTTCCCTGACATTGCTGTGGTAAACTTGAAACACACGACATGATGTCCTTAAAGCACATGACATGACAGACAGACATGTGTCTATCAGGCTGACAATATTATTATGGTTTTGAAAGACAACATCAATCAGTGTATGAGATTTTCATAAGACCAATCACCTCTCAGTGATGCGGGGCTGCTACAAAATGGTTGTTAAAGTTGAGTTTGTGTTTATTAGAAGGAAGAAAGCTCTGTTGTGTAACCAGTTGTGGTGGAAATGATATCTATGTTCAAAAGCATGTTGTCAATGTCCAGTCAAACTCATTTAATTGATAGGGCTGTGTGTAACTAGATGGATGTTCTACAGCATAATAGTAATATTATCTTCATCAACAATAGTGATAGATTCAGGAGCTACAGAAAACTGCATATAATTCATATCTGTGATGTACTAGCATTATACAATGACCAACTGATGAGTAACACTTGTACTGCACAATATAGAGAAGTAGTAAAGTAATAGTCTCGTGTGGTGAGACTGCCGTCGTTCTTTGTCATTAGAGAAAAAGAGTATGGTACAATTCAAATTCTCCACTTGTTATAACTTGTCACAAGGCTATGTCACAAGTATGCAATATTAAAGTATCCCTTAGAATGTAAATTGTCCTGCATGGAAAATCTGGACACTTTGATAACCAGGATACTGTTGGTCGGTCCCAGGGAGTCCTTAAAACAGGTTTACTTAAACTCCACCATAACAAGACAAGACTACTGAAGTGGCAATAACCGAAAAATCAGCTTACCTGTCTATCTTATGCTGATTTAAAAGTCAGTTACTATTATTTCAGTTAGATAATTTCAGTTCACTTACAGTTAATCAGTTACTACTATTGAGAGGTCACTGTGTAATTTAAAGCACATTACATTTCTTTGGCTATTTGATGGGTGGTGTCAGTGGTATTTGAACTGTTCCACACCCTTTTTCCTATCCAATAGCAAAAAGAAAACAGCAGTCTGATCATGCACGATATGAGATTAAGAAGCCTTAGGGTGTTCAAGTTGTCTTAGTTAACATTGAAAATGTTATCATTCAGCTTTTTGCCTTCTTGTTAAGCAAATGGGCATCTGTAACTATATAACTATACACCATACATACAACCAAGAGTAAATAATAAAATTTACTCTTGATACAACAAAAGCAGGTGGAATGTACGTTTTATTGAATTTCTGTTATCTTACCACTAACGCTACCAACAGTTGAAGAGCAATTGTTATTATGAGTTCAGGAATGCTTTAAGCTCCCACCTTTACATTCTTAAAAATGAGAAATTTATACACTAATACACCTGTCTAAAGCAACCACCTGCCTTAATAAGGCCAAGAAATCTTAGCCCAAAGGTGACTGACAGATCCTGTAACAAACATGTTGAGAATGTTCTAGAATGATATTGTGACAAAGCATGTGCAATATTGTACAAGATTGCGTGGTTATCTAATTACATTACGTCTCCATCATTACAAAAAGGAGTGTGCTATGGAGTACACAAAAGCAAAATTCCATTGAAGTACTCTAATCAAATTTACGTAAGTAAAACTGTGAAGTGTGTGCTGTGTATGCATTAAAGTTATGTGTATTGGTCGGCTTATCAAACTGGCACCCCGATAGTTCATTTGGAACGGCTTAAGGTTGGATCTGATATGACTGGGTAGAAATGACTCATGGTTATCGCGATGTTCTCTGACTGGTTCACTTGGATGACTGTCATATGACTGATCATTGAGGAAATCGTCAACACTTGTGTTAATACTCGTATAACCTGTCACCTTCCTTCGATTATTTCTATTTCTGGGATACTGTTGCCCTTGAGGTGTTAAAATGTTAGGGCCTGATTGGTTTATACTGGTAACTTTAGCTGGCTTCCATTTTCCATCTATTGTTGTCATCAGTACTGAATCTCTGACATCAAGGATTTTCAATGGTTTTGTATGTTGGGGATAATATAGTTTTTGTTGTCTTTGGTGTTGTTGAAGTTCCTTCCATACAGTTATTGGGTTCATCGTTTCTGGCTTTAACAAAGTGCTTGAAGTGGGTATGAGAGTCTTCGTTTGTCTACCCATAAGGCACTGGACTGGTGAGCTAAGGGTATCTGACCATGGAGTATTACGATACTCTAGCGATGCTAGATATGGGTCATTGGTTATCTAATTACATTACAGACCCCATCCACTTTGAACACCTGTCACTAAACTACCTTCTTGATGTTTCCAGGAATATGACTGTTATTGAATCATTAAATGCTAGACAATTGGTAATTTGGTTATTTTGTAGTTTCTTATGACATTATAGGATATAATAATAGTGTCTGAAATGACATGTATTACTTTGTTTTTGTATGTACAGCCTGTTTATTGATTTGACTCAATTGATGAGAGGAAAGGACAAGATAAGGTATAACAAGTACTTTCTGATAGCCTTGTCTGTATTCATGCCTATGTATACTCTGTGTGCGTGCGTGCGTGTGTGTATACATGCGTCTAACATGTCAGACAACAGATACCCTAAGAAGCTGTTATTTGGTTGGCTCCCTCAGAAGCATCCTGCATATGGTGTTAAACTTAATTGGAGGGACAAGATTTGAAGAAGTGTGGGATAGATAAATCATCATGGTATAAGGAAGCTCAAGATCGTACTAGATGGCATTCACTGTGTTATTATGGACTTAATCAACAAGTGATGGCGCCACCTTTAAAACAAACCTTTTATTTGTGCCACCTGTCATTGCTCCCTTAAAAAAACACAAGGCATAAGTGTACCACCACTCATCCTCACTGATGATAAGGAAAAGTGACCACATCCCTCATCTCAGGACGGCTGGCTTCAACTTCAAGTGTGTGTGTGTGCACATACATGTTGTGTGGTTATAGTAAGCATGTAGTGTTGTGTGTGTGTGTACTGTGTGTACTCTGTGTGTGCGTGTATGTCTGTGTGTGCATGTATGTGTAGTGCAGGTGTGTTTGTGTTCAGCAAGATTAAAGTGGCAGCATTGTCTCAACCTCGTTTTCCAGTTACTATTCCCAGATGTCTAATGGCATCTTGAAGAATGACCTTAGTGATTTTAGTGGTTTATTTTAAGGGGTTTCTGAAATCAATTCTTGTCCTCAAAGTCTCAAAGTTGCTACTTGTAGGACAAGGAGAGAGAAAATCAAACTAGTTTGATCAGCTTTACGTACTTACGTATTGCTATTGTATGTGTAGCTGTGTTCTTTGAGAGAGTGGAGTAAGAAGGAACTCTGAAATTCAGAAATCCAGACAATTGTATCACCAAAATATCAGGTAACTAAGAATTATATTAGCAGCCACAATAAATGTATTTCTGCCTTGATCAGGTGACAAGTTTTCAGAAGGATGGATGGAGAAAAGATTGTATGGAGCTGTGTATGATGTTGAGGTGGGTGGGAATATTGAAATTCATTGTCACATCACATTTTGTCCTGTATTATCTAGAAGAAGGTGGAGGATACTAAAGTTGCTACTGACTTAGTTAAACTAATGACAAATATTAAATTTTTTGTTTAATTTTACTACTAAAAAAATTACCCTTAGTGATGACATGTGTAAATTTGCTTTTGTGTGGTTTCAGTAGGGACTAGCCATGGGATTTTCCAACAAGACTATTAATTTTGATGACTCGACGCAGTTATAGAAGTGACCAGAAGTGACCGATGTAATTAGACTGTATCTCAATGGGAACAGATTGAATGGAATGTTATAGCAAGTGATGCCATTGGAATAATGTTAGTGTTTGTGTGTTTTCTATAATCTGAGTCTCTCTGTGTACTGTTTGTTTGGTGAAGTACACCACCTGCCAGGCCCAAAAGAGACTGGCTTAGACAGATCCCATTGTTATTATGATAAGGCTTGAACACCTGATAACATTAACCTAACCTCTTGATGTTTCCAGGAAAATGACTGTTAAATCATCAAGTGTTAGACAATTGATTAGCAGTTTGGTTATTTTGTAGGTTTCTTACATTATAGGATAGAATTAGAGAATTTGAGACCTATTTGAGAATTAATAGGAGAATTCACAGTACCCTGCACACCTACCAAAACACCATGAAATAAAATTTCAGTTTAAATGGCATGCCACAAATTGCCACAATTAAAAATGACAAATGTGACCTCAATAAAATTATAGCTACATTCATGAAGTGTTGCCACTCTCAAGATTCACATTTTTTTGTCTATATGATTGTCCATAGTTTGATTGTAAAATACATGTGTGGTTTAATTATGTAGTGAGAGTTGTGACACAAATGCAAAGGTAAATTTTCTGGTAGAGTAAGTATAATTGATGGTATAAGATCTTACACTAGCTTATATAGCCCATGTAGACTCCCACAATATACTCGTGGATATGGTGTGTATGTAGTAGTGGCCAATATTATCTCAAGGTTCCTGTACCATTATGGCACTCACCTGGGTGTGATAAAGTGGTTAGTTTGAACAAGAGTACATAATAAAAATAGTAACATGATATAACAAGCAGTAAGTGAAGCCATTAGAGTAACATTAGTATTTGTGTGTTTGCTATATGGTCCGAGTCCCTGTGTTCTGTGATGGCTCATAAAACTGCCTTGCATGAATAAGACAGAATAATATAGTTGATACAAGGCTTTTTTGTTTGTGTGAGCAGCATCTAATAGTTGTCACTCCTGTTCAGGTGAAATACACCACCTGTCTTATTAAAGATAAGCACAAAGGTGACTGGCTTTAGTGGCCTAGACAAATCCCATTATGTTTTAATAAGGTTTTCTACTTTGAACACCTGTTAACACTAACCTCTCAGAAAATGGCTGTTAATAAATCATTACATGTTAGACAATTGGTAGTGTGATTATTATGTAGGTTTCTTATGACATTAGAGGATAGAATTTGAGACATAGTTATTTTGAGAAGTAATAGGATAATCCACAGAATCCTACACATCTACGTACCTAAACAACCACCATTTGATGATGGTGGCAACCCATTCACAGCAGGCAAAGAACTGCTAGTAGCACTAAAAAGCAACATCAACCGTTAGCCACACAAAAAGTTCAGTAAAAGACATGTCACAAATTGCCACAATCAAAAGTGCCACATGTAACTTCAAAAATATTCACAATTATACATTCAGAAGCGTTATCACTCTATAAAACATTCTGTCCTTTTCTGCCTCGCTATATGATAGTTCATAGTTTTACTGTACACATGTGTGATGTGTGGTTTATGTAGTAAGAGTTGAGTACATTAATATACATACTTACTTGCAAAGGCAAATTTTCTGATAAAGTAGGTAAGTGAAGACCTAGTCTGTATTCCATCCATATGTACATGTGGACATGGTGTGTATGTAGTAGTGGCCAATATCATCCTGTGGTTCCTGTACCATCACCTGGGTGTGATAAATTTGAAGAAGCCATTGGTTGTGTGTATACTGCAAAATGGGATCTGTACTGGGTAGCATTGTCTACCACACGAGCACACTAATACATTTTGTTGCTTGTATCAGATTTTAATCAACTAAGTATTTCAGGAGAGCTGCGTAGCTTCTTCAGTAAGGTGATAGTTGCAGGTGGTACAACAGAGAGGTGGCACAAACAGGTTGACATGCGCAAGTGGCAAGTCCCTGAAGATTATATAGAATGTATGCTTAGCATGTATTACAACAGGAATGACGATCAGCACAATGCAAACTATTAATAGGAATTAATAGCCATCTCAGATGGTGTGTTTTACGACTTACTTGTAACTCAACTATAAATATAGACTGTGTTGTAATCAGGCCGGGTATTCTTTTTGTATTTGTATTTTAAGGATAAAGGCTTATGCCTGTACATCCATCAAAAAATAATAATTAATTATGTACTTAGCTATTCTAATTACTATACAAAATCAAATAAGCAATTACTGTAGTGTCTGTCCAGCAGTGTTTTAAAATCATTGACAGAGGGAGAATCAACAATAGATTGGGGTAATGAATTCCAGTCATTGATTACTCTGTTACTATAAAAATTAGATCATGTATACAAATTAGTGTGATGTTTGAATAATTTCCTTGTGTGACCTCTTGTTACAGTAGAAGTGGATGGGGTAAATAAATGATTTTCTATGTCATAACTGCCTTTGAGAATTTGATAAAAATAGATCAAATCACCCCTTCGTCTATGGTGTTGTAAAGATGGTATGTTTAGATGTCTTAATCTGTCGTAGTATGATAAATGGCTGATAGATGGAATCATTCTGGTTGCTTTATGCTGTATTCTTTCAAGTTTTTGATTGTCAAGTGTGTAGGAAGGTCCCCATATGACATTGTTATATTCAACAATTGGGCGAACAAGTGTTTTATATAGTTTTACCATGACATCAGAGTCTTTACACTCAAATGATTTACAGATGAGACCTAGAATCCGGTAGGCCTTTTTAACTACCATATCTGTGTGAATATGAAATTTTAATTTTGTACGCCAAGTCAATTTGTATGCCAAGATCTCGAATGTTATCCAATAGCTCTAGCTGGATTCCTGCTATAGTATAATTGCCAGTGTATGGAGCATTGCCAATATGTAAGACCTTGCATTTTAAAATATTAAAAGATAATAACCAACGTTTGACCAGTCAAGCAAGATATTTATGTCATTTTGCAGTACAAGGCAGTCTTCAGAAGAACGGATGGTACAATAGAGCTTTATATCATCTGAAAACATCGGTAACTGACTGGAGACAAGTGACAGCAGTTCATTAACATATAGAGAAAACAATAACGGACCAAGTATTGAACCTTGTGGGACACCGCTGGAAACCTGTACCCAAGATGACAAGACACCATTAATTTTAACACATTGACGTCGACCCGTAAGAAAACTTTTGAACCAGCTCAAAAGTTGACCGTTAATTCCATATGCTTGGAGTTTCAATAAAAGTCTAGTATGTGGGATGCTGTCAAATGCTTTTGAGAAATCAAAATAAACTACATCAGTAGAGAGACATCCATCGAGTGATAAGGTCCAATCATTTAAAGCATGTAGTAGTTGAGTACAACATGATCTTCTAGGAACAAACCCATGCTGATTAGGTGAGAGTAAGTTATTGTCGGAGAGGTAATTGGACAGAGTATCCTTTATAATATTTTAATGACAATAGACGTTAGACAAACGGGATGATAATTATTTACTTTAGTCTTGTTACCCTTCTTGTATATTTTGTACATGCATCATTCCATTTAATGATCACCACAAAATAGGGTGGAGTGTTTTTTAACACGGTGCTCTACCAGCCAACATGTTATAAGCTTTGTTCACAGGAAACAGGATTGCAATTGTTCTAAATGATGTTAAATCTCTGAATGATGTTAAATCCACTTAGTTTTGGCCGCTGAGATATCACCCTTACAATGTCCTCTATGTGGACCCATAGATACAGTATACCAACAGGGATTGGAAACGGAAGTAACTCACGTGATATCTCTGTACAAATTCCCAATATGACGTAACAGACGTGAAATACCATCCGTGTCTCGAGCGCGAGTGACCGTCACCATAGATACCAGTGCAGCCCAAATTCGTTAGAAGCCACTTTTGTGCACGTTGTAGAAGAATTACAGCCTAAGCGTTGCGACAATTGGGCTAATTGCTGTTCTATTCGAGGGCGAAATTACCTGCGCATGTTCTAGTACACTAGTGATTTGAAACGACCATTGACGTTCACTTCTGTGGTAAGCATGTAACCCAGCAGCACTGCTAGCAGTTGTGTTATTTTGCAAGCCTGCCAGTAAGAGCAGTTAGAAAAGTGTTATATTTTCTGGTGTTTACATTGTTAGTGCCGTGTAAATAGCTTATTGAAATTACTATTCGTGTTACCATACTGGACATTTTAATAATTTTACAGTTTACACTTGTGTTATTTTGGAGGACACATCAGTAACTTTGTGTACCAATATACCATGTCATCAGTTACTAGTACATTAGTAGAGTGTAAAGTGAATATTAGATTGTTCTGAAACCAATCCTACAGGAAATGGGAGGTACAAAGATGGAATCCATACCTATACACAATATTGCTGAATAACCGCCGTTAGCACTGAAGAATCTGAGGGTTGTTTACCATAAGGACAAAGAAGAACAGTGCACCGATGTGAGAAGCACAGCTCAAGATTCACTACCAATATCTTCTGGTAAATGATACTTCCGTGTTAATGTATTGACGACATGGCTTCAAGTTCACTATCTGAACACTTGGATTGTTCTGCACATACATATACTGGAATATACTTGAATGTGACTTGGTAACTGGTTATATTTGTTTGTTTGCTTTTCTTCCTTTACGTTTTGTTATCTTGTGTGGTGTTGCAAAATTAATGTTAGCTATTCAGTATTTGTTGTACTATTATAGCAATGAGCATGCACATTATCAGTTGGTCACTAATATACTGAGCTTTAAATTGTGTTATATAAAGATGGTGCCAGCTCTGTTGAATGTGTTGTGTAGACAAGCTGGCATGAAGGGTGCATGTGGATTGTATGAGCTGGCTGCATGGGATGTCTAAACCCCTGCAAAAGCGCTTCCAAATATCAGGCAACGTGTGGAGTCTTTTACGGTGGAATTCACACCAGAGTTTCTCTTTCTTTGTGGAGGTGGACTTGTACTCCCTCAAATTTTCGAATATTTCCTTAATTGACATCACTAGCTCTTCGCTGAATTCATCAAAAGCGTCCATTGAAGAGTCTCCGTTCGTAATATGGTGCAAAAATGCTTCGAAAAACTTTCTACCACTCTCCATCCGGGAAGATTCTTCCGCTTCGTCACAAAACCTACTTATAGTTATAAAGCTACGGACAATTCCACTCGCCACTGATTACTAGCTACGGATGAAAGCCCTAGTGACGGCGCGCTCTTTACATCATGCAAGACACGGATATGTTTGTGCGCGAGTCTCCGTTTCCAATCCCTGTTGGTATATCTATGGTGGACCCAAGTTCTATAAACGTTTCATTTATATACCTTCCAATAGATCAGTCTTTTCCTTTAACTGCACAAGTATCCTCTTCAGCAGCCATCTTATTGACTTTTGGTTTTCTCAGTGCCTCAGTTCCTGGCTGGATGTTCCTGATAGGCAGAGTACCGTGGGCACTGTGACAAAATCAAACAATGATAACTGTGCTAACAAAAGTGAATGTAGTATCTACTAGTAGCTACCTATTCACAGAGGTTGCATTGTCATGAGTCATTACTCATCTTGTGATCTCAAAGAAACATTAAACTAATTCAACCCTGACATTTCTAAAGGATGAATAGTATATTTATGTCATAAGTATCTTATGACCGTTACAAACTTACTAGCATAAAGTGTTGCATTTTAACTTACAAGCCTCAACACCTGGTGTCATGCTTGGCGGTGTAATCATATGTCATGACCAGTGAACAGTATTTGGACAGTTTTAATAGTGCCATACATAACAACCTATCATTGTCGAAAGCTTTTCCAGAGGACCAGCTGCTACTGATATTCATGGATTAGCACTATCTGATGCCAATTATCAGGTAACTTGTGCACTGTTTGAAATGAGAAAACCCCTTAAATAGTATCTGCCCACATGAACTAGCTGCTTACACATATGAGTGACAAGACAGCACAATTACAAGCTGTATTTGACAAGATTAGTGTAAGGGGAATGGAAGCATTGCCAGGGATTAGTATGACAGTTAGTTACCCCCTCCCCCCATCCCCAGAGATATTTCACATTGCTATGGTTACAAAGGAAGAGATCTGGCAAATAGATGAACTATTACAAGTAATCGTGATGGAAGTGAACGTCAATGAAATAAACAAATAAAGAGATTAAAAATTCTTGAGTCCTGGCAGCTGGATACCAAAAGTACCACTACCACAGTATTATTAGTACTAGACTAGACAGACACTAAAACATGTTGGGGCTGGCCTGAATTGTCAATACATTAAATTCAGTATTTTGGTGAAATTATGGTATAGCTATTTAAATGTTGTACATATACAGAATTGTAGGACTGCTACCTCAAATTGATAATCAGATTACAGAGCCAGAAGCTTAATAACCGAATGTTGTTTAGAACAGTCTTATCTTGTATGTACATCATAATATTATTTGACTATTCATCTGAGTGCACCGACCACTCAACCAACCTGAAGGAGGGGTACACCTACTCAACTAGCTAGCTCCTTGCTTTGGCTGTTGTCACCATGTTTCCAACCTGGATTTTACTGGCATGCAATTTGTTTTGTAGCGTAGTCCAAACAATGTACCTTGTTTAGTTCACTGTGGAATGCAAAATGTTTAAGGTGCCAACACAAGGGTGCAAGCAAGATCACATTCAGCATTATACACTATATGCTCCTTGACCTCACACTTATCAACTCCTTTTTGCAATCAGAAAATTATGGAACATGTTTAAGCCATGTCTGCCAGACAGACACTTGCAATGAGCCTTATCTGCAATTTGTCACAGATGTGAAAATGGCTGCTATATAGGGTACTTTTGTAAAATGTGCATGGATGACTATGGGAAGAAAAACTTTGTAACTATCATATCTTAGACAAGAAAGAAGATAATGAGCTTTAACCCACAGATATGGTTATAATATATTACAATGAATATATAGAAGTAATTTTGGGTGGCTTTTAAAGTAATGCTAGATTGTTATTCTTTCCAGCAGTTGCCGTATAACCATAGGATGGGTTAGAGCCCAATATCTTCTTTCTTACTTGGCTGAGATACAATTGAATTTTCTTCCCATAATCACCCATACAAATTGAGTCCCTGCAGCATTTTTATGTCTGTGATGTACTTTCAGATAAGATTCATTGACATCAGTGAATAATGAACATATAGTGCTCAGTCAGCTTCAAAAGGGTGAGGGGACAAAGAAGCCTAAGAAATTCAAGAAACATTTATACTACTTTAGTTGGCTGTTTGCTTAGTGGGTCACATGATCACGTCACTTCATTGTTAGTTTCTCATCCACCCATACTAAGCATGGCCAATTCAGCTATCACTGAATTACGCTGATAGCTAGACAAATTTGCTGCCTTAAGTACTTTACAACATACAATCCTTGACTATATTAAAGCTGTACTGGTTAACGCAGCATGTTACAAAGATATACATTAGCACCTATTAGGTAGTTGTCTTTTACTATGCTGCACCTTGCTGCCAGCCAATAAATTCAGTTTTGCTCATCAGAGTTATGCTGTCTTCTGGTAGTCTTACATGACCAGACTGCTTATATTCTTTTGTGTTGGGGTAAGGAAAAAAAGGCTACCCCAACACAAAAGAAAACATGCAGTCTGGCCATGTGAGACCAGTCTTGTAGCTACAGTAGCACTGTAGCTTTTCCTTGGTGCTCATGCATGTTATCACAGCTAACTCTATAGTTCTATACTCTCTTGTTCCTTCCATAAATGCGATGCTTGTAGCTACCAATGTGGGACTTTCCATGTTTAACTTTTTGAAAATGCGATGCTTGTACCATTGTTGAATCAACCACTAACAGTGTGGGACTTTCTATATTCATTCCAGGAATTCAACACTTGTACCACAGTCCACTAATTACTGACAGTATGGCAAGCTCATCCCAATTACTTAGATTTACAAGGCAGAGAGAATATTACTCAATTAGTTGTGGGAGGGTAAAGTATGGAGCAGGAAGGTACAGCCACCATGCCAGTGATTGTACCGATAGCAGACAGGCTGGCACTGTGGAAGGAGACACCACCAAATTCTTGTGTGGACAGAAACAAGTAGAAAGAAATGCCACTCAGGAAAATTCAAACACCTGGTACCATCCAAAATTTCTATAGTACCCAGGATACAGCCCATGAGTATAATAATTGTATCAAGAAGTGCTAAATTAGAGCATTACATGTACGTACATCAAACAGAATGAGTATTCACATGTACAATCTGACCTGTGGTCTACAAACTCAAGCTCTTGTAAATGTGGATACTGGTCAGCTTCTACTAGTAACAGTAAGGGTGTACAAATTGTCTGAAAACTAAATGCAATAATTTGTCTGACTGTCCATGTCTCACAGAGCGGGTGAAGGTCCAGGTGGCACCTCAGGTGCCCACATGTACACCTTCACCTATGAGACATGGTACAGCCTCCTGTGGGTTACTAGTCCTACCCCAGGAGGATTTTCCTGTGCTGACTCCTAGTACCTGAGTAGCGCACAGGTGTACCAGTGCTGGTTCACTGAGTAAGCGAGAACCGTGTTTCCTGTAAAGTGTCTTCAAATATATAAAGATGTTGCTTTAACACATGCTAAGTGAAAGGATATTCCTTCTTTACGGGGTCTAATTTCAGTCCTGTCTTCAGATATATAACCTTTGACCACTATTGTCTAAGATAACCTGATAATTTCTATTGGGATGGCATTACAGGGGACCAGAAAAAACTGAGACCAAGGAGATGTTTTGGTTGATTGTTGTCAGGACTATCAGCAGATGGTGATAATTACACCACATCTAATTTGATTGTGCAGGAAACAGATGCCAGTGAGGGAGACTGAAGTGAGAGAGCCATGTGAATGGAGCATGAGGATGTCTTACACCAATATACCAAGTGATGGAAGGCATTCAGATATGCACAGGGAACAGAAAACATATCAAATTGGCTTTTCATGGAGATCACATGATGTGGTGTATTAATACTACATCATGGTGTTGTGAGAACTGACAAGCAAACTAATTAACACGTAATTTAAGAGACATTTTGTGAGCATAATTGTTGAGATTGAAAAGCCATTCCACTAGATTGTCAGAGATAAACATTTTTATACAATAACATCTACAATGGCATGTGTCATACAACTTCTGCAACAGTTTCATAATACTTGACCACACTTCTTCTGTACTGGCGAATGACTATATAGAAGGATTAGAAATTTTTATTGGTTAAAGTTGGTAATTAGAAAGGTGCTAAGACGTCTTATTTGGATTGATCCCCAGTCCAGAATTTTCAATACAACATCTGACTCATTACTTACTGAAGAAACCTGCTATATTCAGCCTGCTTGTAGATGGCATTTACTGGATGACTTTACAGGTGGAGCAGGATCTGTAGAGGAGCTAGGCTTCAAGAGAAAAGGGGTATTTGATGTACACATGTGTTGCAAGGGAGTTGATGAGATACATACAAAAAAAGCTTTCTTACACGTAAGCATGCAGGGTATGTAAAAGCATTCAGAGGTAAAATTCCTAGGTTTGAGTTCACTACCCACCACAGAGCATTTGATATCATTTCATGTTACAGTAGTGTTGTCTAATACTTCTGAAACCATTTGTCATCCCTCTGTCGTGAATCATGAAAGGATAAGTTAAGAGTAGGAAGATACACTGGAGAGATTTCCACTGAAGTGCTGGTACCAGCTAGCAGTAGACCTGAGTGATAGCTAAAGTGCAACAACAAATACATGGGCTTGTAATGCCTCTGGGAAGGCATGCATGGTGGTTGTGAATTAAAGCAACGGAAAAGTGTCTATTTATCTAGTGGAATTGGTTGTATCAGGCAAGCTCCAAAAGGGATGGGAGGCGGGGGGGCCTGGAAGGCGGGCAAGATGCTGTTTAAAAATTGAAGAGGAATGTTTTGGGATGAATTAGGCCAAGTTATGGGCCATTCAGGGCTCAAAACTGGTTAAAATGAAAGGAAATTTACAGCATAGGTCATTGTCCAATACCACGGAGCTGTACAGCCACACACGGCCATCTCCTGGTTGGCCAGGGCTCCATCAAGACTCCAGACCACTCGTACGGCTCACCACTGTGCTTTAAAAAAAGCAGCCAGCAAAAGCAGACCACTGTACTCTGGTCGACTGTGGCAGTGAAATTTGATAGTGCATTCATAAAGCTTTGTGTTTGTGTGAAAAAATCAAATTTCCTGTCTTGGGCGATAAGACCGGTTTTCGCAGGTCTAGTCACATATGTTACCGGATTTACGAAAAGGGGTCTTCCACACACATCCAATTTACCAACTTCGACAATCCATAACTTTAGATCAGAAACTGCGAATGACTTGAAATCTGGTCAGCAGTGAGTACCAACATAGCTTAATGGGTGGCGGAAATTATAAGTTTATATGTTACGTGAACACTAAGTTATGGTCTTCCAAGTTCATAGAATTGGATGTGTGTGGAAGACCCCTTTCCGCAAATCCGGTCACATATGTTAGATGTCTTGCCAGGCATGTGCCTAAGAATACTGCCTTTAATAACAATAGCAGTCACACCCGACTTCTCAGGATTGCTGTTTTCTTAAGCTTAACTGAAACAACCACTTGACCAAATGGCTGATATTCAAATCACTTGAACAACATGGTAGGCACAAATAATACTCTTCCAGCAGAAACTTCTCGCAGTCACTTGTAAGTGCATGCACTTAGTAAGTTTCAAAAATAATTCCTCTGAAAATTCCAAGTGTATGAACATAATGATATAATAACCAGAGTCTATGGTATTAAGAGAGCCGGAAAACTCTATACAAGTAATTAAATAAAGGAAGGATCCTTTGATTTCCTAAGTACAATCAACCACCGGGAGTGTTGAAGTTTAGTGTATTCTTGTGTGTGTGTGTGTGTGTGTGTGTGTGTGTGTGTGTGTGTGTGTGTGTGTGTGTGTGTGTGTGTGTGTGTGTGTGTGTGTGTGTGTGTGCAGGGGGTACATGATACAAATCAATTTAATGATCACTACATAAAATTATGGTGCAGTATGCAGTTTGCCACAAATTTTTCCTTGTACTTGATTGTTTACTTTCTTTGTAACATTATTATGATTGGGTGAACCCGCCTACCATTCTTTCAATAGTAATTGAAAGAATACTTGTAGGGTCCACCTTAACAAGAAACTTGATGACTAAAAATGACAAGCAGTGTGGACCGGTCGCCTCACAGCACTTGAGATTTTGAAACCCAACTACACTGAGCAGAATGCAACTGCCATTACTCACTCCCTAGACAAAGACAAGTAGACAACGTTGAAATACACTACCAACAGTGATTGGGTGCAGGCTTTTTGTAAAGCAACAATGTTAGCCCAAAAATAGGAGGGAGACTAGGGAGGTAAGGCTAGGGACGAATTCTGCTTTCCCCAGTGGTCTTGGAAATTAGCTCTTTGTTTGAAAGGCTGGGAAAGCAAACAGCAGACCACCAGTTTCAAAGGTATGAATAGTGTGAGCAACCATAGAGTCACTGAACAATGATGGATAAATAGAAACATTGATTGCATAACAGATAGAAAAGTCCACAACCAGTGAGATCATTACCAAATGTGTCAGGGATGGCCAAAGTGGTATAGCCAAAGAACAAGTTTCCTTAAGGCATAAACCTTGCACCGTCAGAAATACAATTATGATTGTATACAGTCTAAATACTGCAAGCCCCATTGAAGTATTACAAAGAACGCATGCTGAATATCTCATGCTTGATGGAACAGCACATACACAGTTGCAGTAGCCACTCACCCGGAGACTGGCTGTCATTCAACACCAGTCAACCATGACAGTTGGGCACAGTCAATCAAGGATTGAAGGTTGTCAAATTTGTCCCACTCATGATATAGCTGTTTCAGTTATTCTTCTTCTTATTCTTATCCTCTTTACCAGTTAGGCACTGGAGGGCGTACACAGAAGGCAGATGCTGTATGAGGTGTTTACCTGGCGGTCTGGGCTCTTTGATGATGAGTCCATTGTGAGAAGAGGCATAGGCTGACAAATCCAAAATTAATGATGATAACTGCGTCGAAGAAAAATACAAACACCCACGCACGAGAAAGGAACGTGCCTTACTGTAACTGGAGAAAGGGATCCGATGAGATGAAGGTCCGGACCAAGAGCAGAGCAGACACCATGCGAGGGAACCACGTGATTGTCCACGGCTCTTTTCGGATGGTAACAGAATTCAACCGCATATAACACATTTGCGTGGGCGTATTTAATCATTTAGTAACATTAGATGGCTGCAGGACATGTGATGGCAGCAGCAATCTCACCAGAAGGGGAGAACTATGCGAGCTGATAAAGAAAAGCCTGATGTGATGCAATTTGCCAGCTGCGCGCGGTAAAGTAAGGACATATATATTATATAGCTATTAACGTAGCTATACTATTTTAAAAAAACAGCTATTGTTTGTGCCGTACCACAAATTGTCCCATGCCGGCGAGCCGGGTGAAGTGCATTCCAGGATCATTATGTAGCTAAACACCCCTCATATCTCATTAATATACTTATAATGCCAGCCATGCTAATACTATATTACCCGATCGGGCGGTGCTATAGACATGGCACACATGCAGTAATAACAAACTATAAGGCGAGTGAAGGTCACTACTAATTTCTAAATGTACTGAAGGTCTCTACTCCAATGTCGTGTGGTGGCGTTCACTACTAATTTATAGTGACGCGGTCACTACTACGAGCACTACTGCATGTAGTGAGGTTCACTACAAGGTCATTACATAAGAGTAGTGAAGATCACTACATCAGTAGTGAACTCCACTACTACACAAAAATAGTGAGTTTAATTGTGGCAGAAATCAGTAATGAAATTCACTACTGATTTTTTTTACAGTGTACAGTAGCTACTGAGCTGAGCAAGGAGCTGACAATGTGGAATGTCAGTAGCCATGATTGTTGGGTGAGTGAGTGAGTGAGTGAGTGAGTGAGTGAGTGAGTGAGTGAGTGAGTGAGTGAGTGAGTGAGTGAGTGAGTGAGTGAGTGAGTGAGTGAGTGAGTGAGTGAGTGAGTGAGTGAGTGAGTGAGTGAGTGAGTGAGTGAGTGAGTGAGTGAGTGAGTGAGTGAGTGAGTGAGTGAGTGAGTGAGTGAGTGCATGGATATGGATCATGGCATAACTTAGATCAAAGCAGCACATTAGCTACCACTGGCATAATATTATCAGTAATGTTCGCTTCACTATACCGACTCACTGAATAAATTTAAAGGAGGGCAATCATGCTTCTGTACCTGCATGACTATATCTAAGATGGGTCAGTGGAATGGAATGGTAGAATGGACTGGAATGGTGGACTGGAATGTGGACTGGAATGAAATGGTGAAACGAAACAGTAATTAGATAATTTCACCTAGTGACACCTTCTTATAAAGACCACTTCCTAGCAAAAGTCAAGGACCGTTTTACTTTAATGCCTAAATTGCTGCTATCTTGTTGTTTTATCCAATAGGACATGATGGTCTTAATTGTGTGTCACATGCTTAGATTTATAATGCAATAATGCCCCCATGTAAAAACAGCTTGACTGTACAAAAAGGATGTGTCTACGAAACTAAAAGTAACTGGAAACTAAAGGAGCTAATATATGGTGAGGCCAAAAATGAATTTTAAAACTAGCAACTATATAACATTGGTCCTTTTATCATTGACTCGTGCAGTCTGGCTGCATTCTTAATTGATTCCCTAATTGGCTAGCAATTTGGTGCCTCATTGTGGAGGAGAAAAAAGTGGCCAAATTACTAGCCAATTAGAGGTAATTACAGGAGGAATACAGCAAGACTGCACAAGTCAATGATAAAGGACTAATTTTTGTAACCTATATATAGCTAGTTAGTTACCGGTATTAACATTCATTTCTTGGTCTTACCAGAAATTGATTCCTTTATAGTCATCAGTTACTTTTAGTTTCATGGACATGTCTTTTTTGTACAGCTAAGCTGTGTTTGCATGTGGATGTTGTTATATCACAAATCAGATATCACTCTGACTTTTCTAGGCATGTGGCACACAACTGATCAATATGACCATCCTATGTAGTACAGTCATCGTGTGAGTCAACCTCACACTAATTGCAACAAAAGCAAACTCAACAGATGTTGGTTCCTTATTATGTCTTCATTGACAGAAAAAGAGTCCTAAGGAATCCTCATGGGGGATCAGTGTGAAAATCACTAAATTAAAAATCCACTTTTTTGCTCCTTAATAGTTTAATGTTTTCACTGCGTTTATAGTCATATCTCAGCTAGGATACTACTTATATCAAAACTTATTATACCATTAAAACACTCTCGCAACGACGAATCTTTTCGTACTAAAATTATCACCTTAGGAAATGTGTTAACGAGTTATAATCACATATAATTAATAATACACAGGTGATATCAAAGAGACTGTTGCAAATTCCTTTGTATGACTACTCAATTCCCTTACAGTTACCACAAGTGGGAGTGCACTCAATGTTGTGCTTCTTGCATGAGCATATCACTGTGTACTGCAATCTGGCAGTTGCACGTAGCAGATGTTCAAGAGCAGGAGGTAGCGATGTTTGAAGCGGCACAAACTCCTCTTCACACTTCTGCCATCCCCACTCTCTGCATAGGATGAAGTTCTGCAGCTGATTCTTTCCATTCTTGAGCTTGAAGGTACGCGCAAAGGATGTGGTACTTTGCTGCTGCTGACGTTGGTGGTAAGGATTGTGGTTTTACGTGGGATGTTTTTGAAGCCACCTTTTAGCAAAACCGTTTATGTCAGAGGAATCTAGTGTGTTAGTTAGCATTCCATTGTAGAGAGCTTTCTCTCCTGCATCTATCTCATCATTTGTGGAGGCTGAATCAGAATGGAACACCTTTGCCTACTCACGGAACACACTGCTTGCTTTGAACTTGCTAAGGGATGCTTTCCAATCTTATAGAGATGTGATGTTGTGTCACACCCGAGAATAGCATGGATGAAGAGGATGTTGTTGCAGATGTCTTGACCAAGCTTTTCTTTTGTGGTTCTGATGTTCCAGACGTGAAGCTTTTGTGTTTTCTTTGCCGTAGGATGAAAGAAGAGGTCATGGCAGTTGAGACTTGCATGGTAGCAGAGCAGAACAATGAGGTCAGTGTCCTCACCAACTAGCACAGTGGTACTGGTGGTTGCAGATTGAACAGCCTTCTGAACAATCAAGAGATCAGCATCTCCTGGTGCATGGAAAGTTTGGCAGTTGCTCTTCTCCAGTTCTGTACTCAGCATGAAAACAAATTGCTGCTTATTCTTTCGGTTGACCAAAATCTGGTCCTTCTTCATTGTGATGGTCATGTTAGCAGCATTGCACTAGCCTTTCCTTTTGACCGCCTCTGATATCTTTGTGTTCATATTTTCATAGCCATCAAATACAACTATAGCATACTTGTACTTTCTTGCTACATTTCCTGTGTATTGATGGTAGATGTCTCCATATGTAGGACCGCGAGACCATACATGGGGTGCGCCCCACCATCCAGGACATACTGAATGCCATCATCTGGCATATCTGGTAGGACGCCACTTTTGTCTGCTTCATGGAGCAAAAGAGGAATCAAAGAGAGCATGAAATATGAGCTGCACAGCTCAGCTCATACTTCAGCATGAGCTGAGCTGTGCAAGTATGAGCTGTGTAGATCATGCTTGAGTTAGCCTTCAAGCATGAGCTGTACAGCTTATGCTTGAAGGCTAACTCCAGATCATCTGATGATTGCATGACAGTAGTACTGTAAGTCTCTGAAAGAGAAGCAGTGGATCAATCTGAATCCCTCCAAAAATGACCAAAAATTCCTCCTCAGATGACTGAAGTACAGGTCTGCCATTGCTTGATGTGCTTGCCATTGCTTGATGTGCTTGGCATTGGCTCCTCTTGGTTGGTGTCTTTTGCTATTTGATGTGGGTTACAGTATTTGTGGCAACATTGCTGATATACGGATGCTGTCATTCCTGGAAATATATACTGACCTGGTTGATGGTTGAACTACCCTATGCTGTTAGAGCAGAAGATGGGACACCTGTGTCTGTAGAAGTCTTGCAGATGGCACACAATACAAGTTGTACATCCTTGCTGAAAGAAGAATTGAGAATATTTGAGCTGGAACACTGAATGGTCAACTCACCTTTATCTAAAGGTCCTTGGTTCATTCCCGGGGTTTCAGCACCTAATGTCAAGATTGATTAAGTTTTCCCTGGTTCAAGCCTTGTTCAGATATTTAGTAAGTACTCTTCTCTAGTTATCACCAGCATTAAAAAAACCTTCTACAGTACTTTGCCTTACATGTAAATACCATACAATGTTGGGTCTGATCATTCTCATTGGTAGATGTGATATTTCACTCATCCACAACTTAACCGTTCTCCTGCTGGTTGAAAACTCTCAAACTCGCTATACTACTCCGTGTGCATGTAAAAACATGTATAAAGGCATTACTACAGTAGTTACAGTTGCAAAACATGTACAAAGAGTAAGCAAATCCCTGACTATAACTCGTTAACAAATTTTCCTAGGGTGATAATTTTAGTACCAAAAGATTCGTCTTTGTGAGAGCATTTTAATGGTATAATAAACTTTGATATAAGTGGTATACTAACTGAGATATGACCATAAACACTGTAAATATCAAAGGGAGCACAAAATGGGCTTTTATTTTGGTGATTTTCACACTGTTCCCCCACGCGGATTCCTTAGGACTTTTTCTGTCATTGAGGACATAATAAGGAAACAAAATCCGTTGAGTTTGCTTTTGTTGCAATTAGTGTGAGGTTGATGCAATATTCTTGGTAAAATGCCTGTACTAATGGGGATACACTCTAAAACAACAATATAGCAGCAATTAGACATTAAAGTAAAGTGGTATTTATAAAGAGGTGGTCTTTGTTAGAAAGTGGTCTTTATGACCATGCACTAAGTGAAATTATATAATTATTGTTTCATTCCAACATTCCATTCCAGTCCACCATTCCATTCCACTATTCCAGTCCATTCCAACATTCCATTCCAGTCCAATATTGAAATACTTACCAGAGTGGATTATAACGGTCAGCCATCGGGCATTTACCAATCAATTAGCTCGAAGACCGCCCAATTACCTACTGAACTGGTCAAGGATGGCCGACCAATTTCTGCTAAAAAAAGATTGATATACTAGAACAGTCAGCGACTCTAAGAGCAGTCGAACAGCTTTTAAAAAGGTGTACCTAAAAGGTTCAAAAAAGCAAAAAAAAAAGTTTTCTGACTTCAGAATCGACCCTGCACCTTTTAATGAAGTGCAATGTGCACTATTCTACCACATGCTCACACACTGTTTCAGGGGCTTCTAAAGGGATTTTAAATGTCCTACAGTTAAACCATAACTGATATGGATACATGTCACAAAACATCACATTGAATAATTTCATATCAAATCATCATAATGTTATTATTACAGATTTAGTATGTATGTGGTTTAACAATGCATGGCTGCTGAAGGAGTTTTGGGTATCAAAACACTCACATCCAAGCTTTGAAAATCCAATTTTTTTCAGGGGGTATGCCCCAACTTGGCATGCTTACACATGCTGCTAAGCAGTGCCATACAATGTCAGATCAACTTTGACTTTGATCTGACATAATGTCAGATCAACGAAGACTAGTTATAATCCTCTCTGATACTTACCCACTTATGTAGCTACACTGCAACCACCATCATGTGCACTATAGCTGTATATATGTATCACATTTAGTTTCCGACATTCGCAGCAGTTTGCATTTGCACATACAGTCAGTAACAGTAATGGTAAACTGATTTAAAATGTTCAAGGGTTCTTGTGTAAAGAACAGGATTTAGTGAGCTCCAGATGTGCATTATTTGGAAATATATATAAGCTATATGTTTTGCTAAAGTAGTCACACATTTGAAACAAACATACAAACAAACAGAAAAGGCTCTGCCCAGCACGTGAAGTTATGTCAACAGCATAATGAAGCATATCCTTTAAATAATATTATGATAGTGATAGTTCATGCAGTATACATTCAGTTGTATTGCTGCATGAAAACATCTTTGTTCTGTCAGAGTCACACACTCTGAAAGATCAGCACTAGATGGTTGATTATTAAACTTTGAATGAAGGCTAGCTTCTCCAAACGTTTGAAATGCTGCACAGATGATGGAGTAGCCAGTTTCAGCCAATTGGTGAATAAAATGAAATTAAGTTTGGCATTTTCAAACTTTGTCTCTTATAGCATAGGGCAGATAGTTGGTTACTATATTTTACTTACAAGAGTAAGGATATTAGAAATTTTACATTTGAGTAGGGATCATAGATAAAAAAATTAATGAAGAAGGGAGGTCATCTACACCTGTAGCTATACTAGCTGTGAAATTTAATTCCTGTCACAGCTATGACTAATGCAGGGACTAAATGTCAACTAGTAGTGTAGATGACCTACCTTGTTTCATTGCTTTTTTATCTATGATCCCACTCTAATGTAAAATCTCTAATATTATTTTTCCTTATACTTGTTTATTTACTTTTTCAGTAACATAATTCATTACCATCACATACCACATCAAAAAACAAAGAATGACACCAGACACATTAATCATGCAACTTAACATGCACCCCAATTATATTTGAAGTCACCATTCCCCTGTTTCTTTTTTCAGTTATGTCCACCCATTATACACCATTAAAAATAAAGAACTGTACCTCTGCAATATTCATACGGAAATTACGGTTGAACATGTACCCTGACTATCAATTGTGAAATAACCATTTCTCTTCAGGTCCAGTTATGTTCCACCCATATATATATATGTGACCAGATTTGCAAAAAGGTACCTTTTTCACACACAAAATTTGACCCATTTTTTGAACTTTAAAGCTTCATAACTCTTTGATTGT